>NW_021318693.1:11611106-11629527 GCF_001605985.2 Dendrobium catenatum
CAAAGTTACTTTTGGTAAAACTAGAAAGGATAAGTTGAGGTTTTAGTACATCGAGCTGCATTTGCTAACAAAAAAAATAATTAAAGAGTCTTGAAAATATTGTTAAAGAATCAAAAAGGTAAATATGGATTGGTTAGAATCAAATAGGAAAGATGGTTACTTCATGAAAGTTTGTTATAGTTCTAACGACCTTCCCCTTACATTTTCATTGCTTTCTAGCTAATGTTCATGTTTACTTGTAGAAAACTATTTATTGGTGGTGAGGAAATGATTTCGTTTGGGACAGATTTTTTCCTACTTCTTAAAGCAATTTTTTAATACAACAACAACAACAACAACATCAAGCCTTTATCCCACCACGTGGGATCAGTTATATGAATCTTTTTTCTCCATTATGTCCTATTAAAAAATTTTTTAATTAGAAAGCAATTTTAAGAAGCAATAAGAAAGCTGTCCCAAACGAAGGCTAAGCTGTTTAACAAGTCGACTTACAATTTTGAGGCGACTAATGATTTCAACGAGAGGCCGGTTTTCCTTGTGCAGCACTTCGAAAATCTCATCTCTTGCTTTGTCTTGCCACATTTTGTTAATTCCTAGATGGAGACAAGTCCAAGCCAGTACAATATTAGTACTCTCTGAACCAGCAATGAACATTGCACAACATTCATCTATTATCTGATGCTTTGTCATGTTGCCTGATGAGAGCATCAGAGAAAGCCAATCATTCTCTTGTTGATTAACATTTTTTAACCTTCTTTCAATTATTCCATGGAACTTCATCTCAACCTCCCTTCTCAAACGTTTGCTCCTTTGATATAAGGGTATGGGGATGAACCTGAATTTGCAGAATCAAAATTATCAGAATCCTTAAGAAAGATTGCTTGGAATTAATAAATATAACGAAGAGTTCAGTGTTACTTTGTTCCCGGAATGTAGAAGATCTTCACTAATTTTGAGGCTATGGCAGTTTGCTCGGTCTGCAGATGAGCAATTTGTAGCCCCCTTTTTGCATCATTTCCAAGCATTATTTGGACGATAATATCCTGTGTAATATTTTCAAACTCTTTGCATGCCTCAAGTTCCAGCTCATTTGATCTCATGAGACTTTTCCAAGTTTCTATTTTCTCTCCTACTGTATCGACTACCAAATTTGGCAAGTTCTAAATGCAATAAGAAAAAGAGTAAGGGAGACCATAAATTAACAATAAATATTGCATGCCATGTCTAATTCTATTTATATTTCTATGTACCAGAAAGAAACTTCCTTCTGTACATTGCAAATTCATGTATATTACCTTAAGAGATTCCACAAGGAACAAAGGATTAAGAAACTTTCTCTGATTATTCCAAGGTTCACCTCCAGCTGCAAGAACGCTTTGACCAATCAGATTGTAAATCAATGGGTGCTGTATTGATTGGTAATACTTCCTTGGCGCGCTTGTAAACCCCTTGATTAGTTCAGGATCGGAGATGGAGAGCCTTGGCTGGCGACCGTACCAATATAAGTACACGCTTCCTGTCAAAATGTAGTAAGCATCCTTATTTGCTCAAGTATATGCTACAGCAAGGCAACCAGACGGCATATCTGTCACTAGCAAACCCTTAAAATGCATATGGAAATATTTCTATCTCCCGTGCCATGCCACATTGGACAGTCCTTTCTAACAACTTAGCTATATTCTGTTACTAGTTACGTTATATAGATGGCTGCATTACTCATTGTAAGATGATGAAATGAATACAGTAATATTACACAGCTCACCTTGGCTTGTTGGTTGAGAGCTTATGCTTCCAACTAAGAGGTCTTGGGTTCGAGTCTTTGTGTATGCGTTGTGTGTATGAGTTTGCCTTAAATGGCCTAATTGTCCCAAAAAAAAAAATACAGTAATATTCTCTGCATATTCTCCTCTCTGTCATTTTTCTCTTGATCTATGTAAGTCGACAATATACAGGTAATTTCAACTCCATTAACAAATTATTGATATATCTTTCTTATAATAGTCTTAAAAGTTTTTTTAAAACTTTTATAACACTGCTGTTGCACTCTCAAATCTTAGATAAGCAAATTGAAGGGTTGCGTAATTAGGTAGTCGATAATCAACATAAAATTTGTCCAATAATCATGACATGAATCCTTTAAATTTTGTCACATAAAACATCGGCCTTCCAATGACCAGGTTAAGAGAGTAAATGTATTGGATTTGACCTTCGTCAAGAAACATAGTGAAAAACCTAAAATGAATTGATTAAAAAGTATTAAAATTTACTTTTCTTATTAGATTTAAATGAGAATTTGACTCTTAACCAAACAATATGGAAAAAAAGAATTCATATTGTCAACCCCACCATGTTGTTGTTGTTGACTTTTATAAGATTGATTTCATTCTTTGTAGATGGATTATTCATGTTAACATTATATTTGTATTAACTTTATATGGAATACAAAAGCACTGAAATATGAATCTTAAGACAAAGGGCCCTTACCTACCCACAACTATGAGTGAAGGTGTAGCTTAATCTTAATATATTTGTCTTGAATTAAAACCTGAACATCATCATTGTCTTTCCATCTTCTTCTTTTATAGATGACTCATTATTCTAAACTGGATCAAGAACAATCTTCTGAGCAAGCAAGATAGAAATTGCAGATCTTAATATAAGGCAACTTCAGTGTTCATGTGAGATTTTAAGTTAGTTTTTATTTATTTTTTCTTATTTTTCAAATAATATTTGTAAGTCATTAATTTTTAGGCAGGATTTTATATTTTAATCATCTCATTTTTTTTTGTCAAAATATTCTGCTTAGAAAATAAATTTGGCATTGCTAACAATCAGTAAATTAATTACTTTCTTCATCTCTATCTACTTTTATTTGTTTATTTTCTAATAATAATAATAATTTATTAAAAAATTAATTTCAATTTCTATTAAACCTTTATTGAATTTTCTTGATTTTGCAAAATTATCTTCCACATTATCACCATTAGGGTTGGACACGTGGAGCCAAAAAATTTTATTAGTGGGATCACAAATAGATGATTTTTTATTAGTTTTATATAACACATAAATCTATAATTATTTTATTTCATTTTAAGTATTTAGGTGTTAGTTATTATTAAAAATTTTAACATAAAACATTAATGATGGGTTTCATCGGATTTAATTATAATTTAATAAAAAATTAGGAAATATTATATATTTTCTTTAATAAAAGATATAAATTTTTCGAAAAAATTCTGTTGGGAGGAGAGCCCTTATTGCATGCAATTTTTAGGCTGTGGACTTTCTTAGTCAGTGGGGGGCTGTGCCCTAAAGTCTTTACTGTAGATCCGCCTCTGATCACCACCAGACACCATCATCATATATTTCTCGTCGCCATTATCATCATCATAATTGAAAAACTGTCAAAATTATTCTGAAGTTGTGATGAAAAAGACTGAAGATATATTTAAATTGTTGTTCATTGAAACTGAATGAATTCATGTTCTCGCTAAAAAATATCATAGCAGATTATATGGGTTTTAATTGATATTAATATGTCAATATTTCCTTGTGGATTTTTTAAAATAAACTTAGGTTTCTTTTGTGAAGATTTTTTACTGCTTCTAAAATGACTCTTTTTTACAAAAAAATTAATTTTTAATGGAAAATTTCTTTAAGAAAAAAGGGTAAGAAAGGCGTTTCAAATCAGAGAAATTACTCTGTACGGATTCCAGATGCAACTCTACGTTCGGATGTTACGGTACCGAGCGTCGGCATCGAGGTCGGCATCGAGGTAGAGTACCAAACAGTACCGAACTGCGATCTGAACGTCCTTCATTGTCCTTACAGAATTTTTTCTGAACCGAAGCCTTAACCACTTTCACAAATTGCATGAATCAAGTGTCCGGACTCCACAAGAGCTAAGGAATTATCAGGCAGGAATTTTTTTTTTTTGGGACATTTAGGCCATTTAAGGCAAACTCACACACACAACGCATACACATGGACTCAAATCTTGGACCTCTTAGTTGGAAGACTAAGCTCTCAACCAATAGGCCAAGAGGAGTTGTGTTCAGGCAGGAATTTTAATTGTATCATTTTGTTCGGGAGAATCAAAACAGAATATCTGCTACAGATTCTAATAAGGCACGTCAGTGTTCTTCCAGATTTTTTGTAGTAATAGATTGATAGATTTACCCGAACAGATGTGATTTTGAGAGAGAGAGAGAGAGAGAGAGAGAGAGAGAGAGAGAGAGAGAGAGAGAGAGAGAGAGCTTACCATACTTTTCCCTCCAAATTGGTAGGTGAGGAAACGCAAGAGGAATTGTGTTACTGAGGAGGTTGGTCTCACTTGTTTGTGGTAAAGATTGTGCAGTTCTGGCTTTAGTATAGATCTTGGCCAACTCTCCTATGCTGCCAATAAAAGGCTTATATGGTGGCCCTCCTATTCCCTGATCCATGAAGAGCTTCTGAATCTTCCTTGGCTTCCACCAATATATCTCCAAAAGCTTCCCAATCGACCATGCTGCTATCAGTACCAAAATAGAGAAAAACACCAGCCCACTCATCTCTCTCTCTCTCTCTGATGACTTTACGTAGAAAACAATATGAGGAAGAGAAGTTTTCTGATAAGTAGGGCTTCTTCGAGAGCTGCTTGTTTCTGGAGAAGGTTTCCTTCAAAAGTTGACGGTGATCTGCTGCTCTGATGCATTAAATTTGTTCTGATCTCTCGACGGTTGTTATTGAATAGAGCCTTTTTTTTTTATTCCATTAGATTATAAACTATGGTTGTTTAAGAATACTCCTTTAGATTTGATTTTTTCTTCAAGATAAAATATTAAGCAATTTAAAATAACGTTTAACTCTGCCGTTCTTCAAGCTAGCACCATCCTCAAACAGAGGTAAATAAAATAATTGACGTGGCACTAGAAATTTTATACCAAGCCAAAATAATTCCACTGTATATGAGCATTTTTACAAAGGTTTAACCATCCTTAATTTGGAGATGGCAAAATTATAATAGTACGATGAGCTAGTAGAAAATATCACAGTCTGTATGAGACACACTTGAAAAAATATTAATTTACAGAATCAGTTACAAAATTCCATTAGATTTCCGACATAATATTTCTGACTTATTTTTCGATGGGATTTCTAACTAATTTTTTGGCGGAATTCTGAAATAATTTATTTTAAAAAATAAAATATATTATAATAAATATTTATAAATATTGGTTTAATAAATTAAATTAAGTAATTTAATAACTTATAGTCAAATTATATTAATCAAATTATATTAATCAAATTAAATATTTTTAAATTAAAATAAAGAATTAATTTTAATAATTATTGATATGTTAAATTAACTAATTTAAATTAATTAATTAGCTAATATAATAAATAAGCGGATTATTTTGCAACAATAGTCCAATAAAAATTTCCGGCGGATTATTTTGCTCGGGCCAAATGCAAGTAATTTTTTTTAGTTTTCCAACAAAAAATTCCAGCGAATTATTTCAGCAGGAAATCCATCATAAGCGGATTATTTTGCTCCGGTAACAGTTTTTAGACCCGTATTTTACCAACGAAAAAACTTTCGATAGATTTTTGTCATTTTCCGGTGAAAATGACCGCCAAAAAATAATGTTTTTCCTGTAATGTTAAAAGATGTTTGTGCTATTGTGGCTAAATGACAACAATCTAATAGTGCTAGATGGAGAACGACGGGCCAATGACTTTGATTGCATGGCAACAGTAGTCCATTTGTGGCAATGTTATAGCAGTGGCTTTTCAACAATGGTGGTCAGAAGGTAACAGTTCCACATTAGTAGTTTAGGAACATTAGTGATTTGACAACTATAGTCAGGCATTGGAGATCCGACAATGTCTGTCAGGCAAGGAAGGTCCAAAGTTGGTGGTCCGCGATAGAGTGATCTGACGACTATAGTCCTGTGGCGGTAATTTGATGAATGATGGCAATTAGGCGGCGAAGATCCTACAATGGGGATTGTGTAGTACCCAACGGAAGCAGTTGGGTCACAAAGGTTTGAAGAGCGATGGTCCGACAACAAAGCATGTCAAATTTATAGGTCATTTAATCATCCATTGAATATTTCAAAGTTTTCTATTCTTCAAGTCCTTGATCTAAGCTTATATGAATTTGAATAAATCTTTTTTTGTGTTATTCGGTTCATTTCATAGGATTGATAGGTTAACTATCTGTTTGTTGAATTTGAAATTTGGCCCTTGAATTTAAATCTGACAAACTATTAATTCAAATGTATATTGAGATTCATGTTAAATTAAATTAATATATATATATATATCTATATATATATATATATATATTAAAAAAAAAAGAGTTTAACAACATTCTTTTATAGTTGCCAAACTTTAGTAGATCTAATTCTCAGAAAAACTCCTCAACATAAACAAAAATAGATGTGAAACAAATGTATGAATTTGTTTCACATCTGAAAAAAAAAATAATTAGAAAGCTATCTCAAGTAGACCTAAGAAGAAATTAAATTTAAATTTTAGTAGTAGTTTTTTAAAAGAAAAATAATAACCTTAATTTTTTAAATGTTGCATCTTGGAGTATTCGCGGCGGTATAGAAATATATAGTTTAACATTTTAGCATTATACGAAGATCCGGCACACAATCAGATAAGAGAGAGAGGGTGTAGTGTTTATAAGAGACACCAGAGTTTTGATGTTGAAACCCCTGAAAAGGGGGAAAACAACGAGGCCTGGCCTAGTTTGAATAAATCCAATAGTATTTGCAGTCATTCCAACTTCTCAAAAGCTTTGATTAATTCCCGGAAAATCATCAGATTAACAAATCCAGAGAGCGAAGCTAACATTAATGTTCACATTATATTTGTGCAATGACGCAGCTCGTCTTGATCTGTTCGTTGAGAGTTTTAACAAGGGTACAAACAAGTCGGGTCAAGCTAAAGTTATATATGCTTAACTTAAGATTGACTTGTCGGCCAAAGCGCTAGCTTGAATTCTCAGCTCGTGGTAATAGATATGGGCACGTGAGGCAGATTGTGAGGCGTAAGAAGAACGGTCCGACGTGATCCCTCCTTCCGCTTCCAGTTTTGGTTCTACCTTCCGCTTCCACCTCTGGTTCCACCTGCTTCCATTGTTCCGCCTTCCTCCTATTTGAGCTGCTCGGCAAAACAACAAGTCAAGCAACAACTCAATCGAACTTGAGCTCGACTACCCAACAAGTTTGTAAATTTGATTGAGCTTGAAACACGATAATTAAGCTTGGCTCATGAGCTCGTTACCGAGTCTATCTCGAGCAAGCTCATGAGTTGACTGCATCCTTATTGTAATATACTGCGTTTTCCTCACAAAGCATTAAATAAGTATAAATTAATAAAAACATTAATATGGTAATAATGAAAAGCATAAAATTTAAAATAGTATATTACATAAAATTAATTTTCCTTAATGTTTTATGAGGAAAATGAGATGGAGGGTCGCATTTTCATTGAAAATGCAGTGCAGGTTCACGTTTTCAAAGAAAATGCTATGTACGATTATGTTTTTCATAGAAAACGCACAACTGCTTTGCATTTTCTTTGAAAATATGATTCATGTACACTAATATGTTCCTTTAAAATTTTATTTAATATCATACTCCTACTCTTAAATATTTTTTAAAGCATGATCACTCAAAATTTCGCATTAAGGATTAGTTTCGTGGGAAGAGAAAGAACTCTCACAACCGAACAAATTCAACACAGCATAGATTGCTTTAAAACAGTCAATTGCCACCAAGCCAATGGCTAAAAAACTAACAAGTGTCGTAGCCATGAGCCCATGACACAAGTGTAGGGCATAATAACATAAATGACAAATATTATAACACCAATTCAGATCGACGATAAGACTGATGATAAATGCAACGCAAAACCCGAGCAGGACAGACTGACAAAGAAACTAATAAAAAAAGGAAAGAAATTGGTGAGGACCGCCGAAAATGGAATGCAATTGCATAATAAAATATTTTTCGAATCCACCGATATTATGGTACTGACACATATGAGCTACCATCCAACAAGAATCATTAATTGTACCTTTTTTTGGGGGATTTTTTTTTTTTTTTTTTTTTTTAAAAATTTTGGGGCAGGGCCCTTTTTAAATTTAGGGGCAGAGCCCATTCATTAATATGAGAAAAATTATAGGTAAAAGAAAAATACAGAAATACAAGAGGAAACTAAAATCCTAAATCTCAAGAAAAAGGAGATTTAGAATTCTTAAGGACTCAAAAACCTGACAAAAAGCCTACAAATGCAAGTAAAAAAACAAAGTGGCAACGGCCACGAAGGACTCAGGTCGCTCAAGTAAGCACAATAGCAGTCGAATAGGGGAAAACAAGAGCAAAGCCCCTGGTTGCCAAAAAGACCGTCCTAGAGGCAGCTGTATGACAGCATTCATCATCGTCCTTCCAAAAAATCTTGTATGCATTTCGAAATGACAGGAATTAAACCAAAAATAGCAGTCCAGAACTTTCCAACAGCAAGAAGGGAGTAGCAGCAATGTAAGTGGGCAACCACCAGGAATACCTGGTCCAAAAAAACAGCTTTTTTCCATCCTTGCGTCTTCCATATGACAGCCTTTTTAATTTTTGAGATCACAGTGGCTTGGCAATCAGAAATTCCTTCAAAGATTCTCATTCCGTGCTCTCCATAAAAATAAACCATAGCAGAAGCAGAGAGCAAATAAACATTAGTGAAGTAAGCAGAGTAGCCTTTATCCATGATGCTATCAAATAACTGCCATAAGTTTGGTCTCATCAACAGATTATTAAGCCAAGGCAAGACAGTTTTGGCAATGTTAAAAGTGTACACATTCAAAAAAGAGATGTGTGATAGATTCCGGGTGATTGTGAAAAAAACAGCACTGGTTGTGAGTGATGATTCCACGTACCGCAAGTGCATCAGTCGTTTTTAACCCTCATTTAAAAGCCAACCAAGTGTAGACAAGAAAACGAAGGGCGGAATTTTTGTGCCAGATGTGTTTATACCAATCAACCTTCTCCAGGTGATCATAAAAATGAGCACAAAAATTACGAAAAAAAAGGTTTTTGATTACCAAGCCAGTAATGAGCAGCAGGTTGCTCTACAATTTTAACCGCACGAATGAGGCTGCAAACATGGTTATCAAAACAGCTTGGGATAACCCATCTCGCACCATGAATAATACTAGAAACCTTCATGTTATAAAACTGGGAGAAATTAGGAAGAGTTTGCTTTTCTTTCAAATAGGCAGCAATAGAGACACCTCCACACCAAGGGTCCCAAAGTAAAGAAAGGTTGCAATCAGCAGAAATAGTATAGGAGAGACAGTCATTGATATTGCTTGCTTTCTCACATAAAACTTTCCAGTATTTTGAGCAATGCCCAGATGTATCACGCCATAAAGATTGATAGTTAGATTTCCACCAACTAAACAGTAAGCAATCAGTATTTAAAAACCTCCACATGAGCGAACAAGTGGTTCTATGGTACAGAGAATCAATCGAAGTAATACCCAGGCCCCCTTTGCTCTTAGGTATACAAGTATCTTTCCAAGAAATCAAATGAAGTTTCTTCTCATTGATGTTACCATAATAAGTGAATCTATAGCACATTTTATTAATCATTTTGGAACAGCTTTTAGGAATAATAGACCCCCTAATCCAGTAGGAAATAGTGTTGCTAATGGTGAATTTGATGAATTGGATTCGGCCAGCCAAAGAAAGAGTTTTTGCTTTCCAACCATCTAAAAGTAAAGAGACTTTTTGGATCAAAGGTTGGAAATCAGCAACTTTAAGCTTTGTGTAAAAGATGGGCAATCCCAAGTATTTCATAGGAGAAAAAGACTGGTGGATGCTTAGAATACTGCAAATATCATCCGCATTCGGGGTGTTTTTTGAGAGCAGGATAGAGCTTTTGGAGGGTTAACATGAAGCCCAGAGTTAACAACAAAGCTCCCAAGAATAGCAGATAAGGTTGTAGCATTATTAGGAGAGGCAATCCCAAAAACTAATAGGTCATCAGCGTATATAAGATGGGAGATATGGCAATCCCCGACCTTAATGCCCTCAAAAGAAGAATTAGAAGAGGCCAATTCAAAACTTGTAGATAAGCAGTCCATGGCAATACTGAAAAGGTGGGGAGATAGTGGACAGCCTTGACGAATACCAGAGTTGGAGTTGAAATATTCTTCTAGAGCCCCATTAAGACATATAGAATAGTGGACATTGGTAGTGCAAGCTTTAATCCAGTTAATAATCATCGCAGGGAATCCTTTAACTTCTAATCTTTTATAAAGGAAATCTCTGGAGATAGTGTCAAACGCTTTGGTAATGTCAAACTTGGCGCAAAAATACTTGTGCTTGCCTTTATGATTGAAATTGCCAAGAATATCAGCACTAAGGAGAATATTATCTGAAATGACTCTCTTATGAATAAAACTGTTGACCTCGATTTTGCCCAAACCCGGGTCTAAAGAGTTGACTTGGTCAAATTGACCAAGCCAGACCCTATGGCCCTCCCCACTGGGTTCAGTGGGTCGAGTTGAGTCTGTCGAGTCCGAGCTTGGACCCGGGGTCAACCCGGTTGACCAGGTCAACCAGAATTGACCAAATGGGACCCTTTAAGCCTAAAATCTTTTTTTATTTATTTTTCATAGTTTCTTGAGCTCGAGCCCCACCCCCTTGACTCCCTTGACGGCCAAAGAGCGCTGGACAGCCACCTAGGCGGCCAAAGAATTTTTTTTGAATTTTTCGGGGGCCAAAGAGCACCGTAAAGCCTATGGAATATTTTACCATCTAAAAAGGCCGCCGAAAAAAAAAATTTCTACGCGTGTTTTACCGGCGGAAATTTTTACGTCGAAAAATTGTCGGTAAATTCCAAAGTCGCTGGAAAATTATCACTTTCCGCTGGAAAAAGCCGCCGGTAATAAGTGATTTTGCTGTAGTGTCTATTGGGTTGGATTGCAACTTCTCGATGTTTTGGGACTCATTGCACTATGGTAAACCTCTTTCGAAAATTTTCAACCCTCCAATCTTTTCTAGGATGTTGGTTAAAGATTTTTTGTGGGGCAACCGATGAGCTCTTCCATACTTTATACTTGCCCATGTTATGGAATTGATCTTCTCTATTGCTATCTTGGAGCAATCGGTGGTTGCTTGGGATGGCTCCAATAAACCAAATTTTAAGAATTTTTTTGCTCACTTTATAACAACTTTGGAAGGGTGCCTTGGTTCAATTTCATTTGGCATAAGAAACAATTCCTCTGTTTCTCTGTGTTTGTATGGATGGCTTTACTAGGAAAGCTTAAAATGACTAATAATCTTCTTATGGGATCTATTGAGGTTAGGCCGGAATGCAGCTTTTGCAAGTCTGCTAATGAATTACACAGACATTGTTTTTTTGTGATTACCCATTTATGGTGATCTCAGCTCTTATTCCCTCGCTGAATTCTTTTCTGCTTAGGCCAGACGTGCTGCAGGTTTTTGATTATATTGAGCACTCCAATTTGCTTAAAAATTGGGAGAAGATGTTTAATTTCTTGGTGATCTATTGCGCCATATATCATCTTTGAAAAGAGAGGAATAGGAGGGTATTCACTAGTAAATGGGAGAGTCCTTACACTACTACTACTATCATCAAGAATATTGTTAGATACAAAATCTAGGGATGGAAGCAATTTAATTAGATTAAGTTGCAGTTTTCTTTTTTTTTTTTATTCTTTTTGGATTTCTTGCATTCGGTATATGACTTTTTCTTGGTGTTTTTTTGGTATTTTGGTTTTGGACGATGATGAGTACATGTGGCTCTCTCCCTACCAGCTTGTTGTTGGGAAGGTCACTGTAGCAACCACTGCGAAGCTTTTGGTTAGCATGTTATGGCTCTGGCATCTGCTGGCTCTCCTGGAGGTCCCCGTGCCGGCCTGATTCTCTTGGTTGGTCTTGTGGCAACCGTAGCTTTTCCTGAACAGCTTTGTCACTTGCTTTTATTACATAATTCATCTGATTTCTGATAACTTTGGGTTGATTAGCCACTTATCTTTAGTCCAATTTTGCTTGCTACTCGCCTTTTTCTTTGGCATTATTGAGTTAGTCAATCTTTGTGCCCCAAAATTTCTTTTTTGCTAAGGTTCTCAGTTTTTTTATGTCTTCTATTGTAATTATTTAAGTTTTTTTTCAACTTTTTAATAAAATGGGCTATGCCCCCAAAATTTTCCAAAAAAAAAAAGATGACATATGTATGAATTTATCTTAATTGATCTAAATATTCAATAAAAAACACTCTGAGAATGAAATCACTTCTTATAAAATCAAATCACAATAACATCACAACCATTAAAGAAATTGTTATCATATGCTTTGGGGATAAATTATTTTTTAAGCGTTCGCCGAACGTAGCTCTACATCCATATGCATAGACCAATCATAACGAGCAACGTCAACCATAGGCGAATCTAAAGTGGGGGGCGTGGGGACACGGCCCCCCACTAATCCAATAATTAAAATCAGTGCATTTAAATTATATTAATATTATAATTAATATTAAAAGTTAAATTTAATTTCAAATTGGCCAGTCTCCATGCTCCACCTTTGTTGTAAATTTTTTATGGTAGCGACTGAAATTTCTTTGGCATTATCTCTCTCTTCTTTATCTCACCCCTCTCTTTCCCTCGTCTTTTCTCTCTCTCTCTTCTACTTAGTATCAAAGATCATCACCCTCATTAAAGCTCTTGTTTTTTTTTGGGGGGGGGGGGGGGGGGGTTAGACAAATCAGCTGTTTTTTTTGTTAGAATTTATTTTTTTTTTTTGAAAAAATGATATAAGACATATTTTTGCATAAAATATTTTGATAAGATTATTTTGCAATAAGTTAATTAACTAATAATTTTTTTAATAAATCTTAGTAAGTATATCAATTAATTTAATAAGGTTAAATTTATATTTTTTATTATTTTATGCTTTTTAACTAAATGTGAATCATTATTCAAATTGATTTAATATTTAATTAATTTAAGAATTTGTAGAATTATCTTATAATTTAAATATAATAATCTAAATATAACTTTTAAATTAAGATTTATTAATTCAAATAAAATAATCTCAAGTAATTAATTTATTTGAACTTAATTCACTAGCAGTTTTATGAGAAAAATATTAATTTCTTAAAGAATAATAACATACAGAGTTATATATCTATTCCTTTATAATGGAATAAAATATAATTGATTGTATTTTTTATAATTTTTTATTAAAAACATAATCAATGATTTGCAAAACATAAAAAAATGATATTTTAATAATAATTGAATGACTAGTATTAGTTTGTGCTCTCATTAAAAAATTTCTGGCTACACCCCTGACGTCAGCAATATCAAGCGTGATACCTAGCAGTACCGAGCCGCGGTACCGACGTGGCTCATTCTGGTTTGTCTCCATACGACATTTGACTTTTGCACAAAATAATTTCTCGTGTTGTTTGGGAGTGCTCAGTGTTGGGCAGCTCAGTTCGTTAAACAAATGAGCCAATATTTTTTTATTATGTTAAAGTTATTAGCTTATCTAAACAAACGGGTGCTGCTCATGGATATAAAATTTATTTGAAAGTTTATATATATACATGTATGGATATGTTGCATGTGAACATATTCCTTTTGACAAGTAAAAAATTATTTAATATTGAAAAGTTCTTGTGACATGAGGAATCAAAAGTCCTCTGAAATTTGCGTGCTTATAGCTGAAATGACATCTTAATGAGATGAATTTAACAGTCCAATATCCTTAAATTTTAGGTTTATTAAGGCATTAGGAATTTTGAATAATATTACAGAATTAAGTGGTTTTATTAAATCTATATGATGAAAGGTTCATGATTATTGTAAAATACATCAAAATACTCTCTCTTGAATTCTTTTCAATATGTTTATTTTTACACATTTAGGGGAGGAGTCTTTATCAAGGAAAAATTATTACGTGTGGAGTCCAGACTTCGTCCGAACTCTAATCTGAACAGGCCACGTCGCCTGCACACAATATATGTACAAGCTAAAGTGGCATGTTCTGATTGGAGTACATACGCAAGCTGCGTTCTAATCTTGTGCTTGTCATTATGATTCCTTGATTTGTTCTTCTAATAAGTTCATGAACAAATTTATCATGCACTATTGTCTTACTTCGAATGTTCTTTATTCACCATTTATCAATGCTTATTAATGATCGAGTCTTGATTTTTTATAACCACTAGTATCTGATGCTTATCTTTCTGATCACATAATTCTCCTTCATTTCACGTGAACAACCAAGATAACCACTCACTCACCTTCGTTAATTTTTATGCTAATAAGCTAGGCCTTACATATGGCATCACGTTCACATTATCTTAATAATATCCTAACATTCTCAGCTAATCTTCATGGACCTAGGGGTTTTTCTCTTGTTCTCAAGAAACTCTTCATGTTCTGAACAAATCTTTCAAACCTCTTTGCCCTACTTATTCTCCTCTAGAATAATTGGCATGATCTGCCTGAATCTCGGGACAATCTCAATCCAACTATTTCTCCTACAAAATGAAGATCACTAGCACATTAAATATAGCATTCAATTCATTCACAATAATTTATTTGGCTTAAGCATTAACCCCCATGTGTCCGGTGAACCTAGTAACTTGCATATAATGATTAAAACCCTATCATTAAATTTATCGTTGCATTGTCAAGTTAATAGCAACATTCAACGTCGTCAGAAATCCTATCTAGCCTAAGACGCATACCAATTCATTGAGCTTCCAACTTCAAGATAATACTTATCGCTTCAAAATCAAAGCAAGCATTGTTCATTGACCTCTTTTTTATCACCCATCCTCCTCCAACTCTTATTCTTATGCTTCGTTGGACAATTATCTATAGATCATGACCATCGGTACAATTCGCTTGTTTTTCATGTGATTGCAATATGACAATAGTTCAAGTCACATGTAGTTGCCCTGGTTTGGCATCGAGCACGGTACCAACGATCGGTACCGAGCACGATACACTTTTGGGGTGACATGACATATTTTTATTGATCTTTGGACTACATCCGGACTCCACACAGAATAATTTGTCTCGTCCTCGTTGTGCTCGGAACTAGATTTCGTAACTCCTATAGCCACAACGTATCCGCACTCCTTCCATCTCGCCATCCACCCACAAATCCACAGTAGCCGGCAGGAATCCTTCTCTCGATCCATCACACAACCATCCACCAGCCTCAATAGTTCCTCATCCCAATAATCCACCTAGCATCAACAGGCTTCAGGCACTTCTGGAGTTCTGGTATTAGAAAAACGAACAAGAAGAAGCCTTCTCATGCACGTTATCGGCAAGAAAGCTATAGCCTGTAATACTTATAAGTGCAACCTACAATGTCACCAAGGCCCACTAACTTCAGATGAATTCAAATCTTCAAAGGCCCAATCCTATTACCTAACTGTAGCATCACCAACTACCATCCATTTCCAGAGCAAGCCTTTACATTTAGGGGCTGTTGGTAGCAGAATTTAGGCCGGATTTGAGCAAAATCTAGTCAAACGGCCTAAAATGCAAAATCAAATCTCAATTCAAATGAAAGCCACCGCAGACGGAAAATTTCGTCTTTTCGTGCTAAATCTCGAATTTCCAAAATCCTATCTTTTGCCGAATTTACGAAATCCGTTGGCCGGAGAGGAAGAGTCAGCTCATTAAATCCGTTCTATAGCCAAACAATTACACGAGATTTAATAAGATTTATGATGAATGTTACCAAACAGTTTTCAGTATTTAGGCCCCTCAGGATTTACGAAAATTATTCATTTTTAACATTCATTTAAAATTATTCATTTGAGAAAAGGTTGGCATCTTATAATTTAAACTCATTCATTTTTAACATTCATTTTTAATATTAAAAATTATATTTTGGCATTAAATTGAATGTTGTTTTAATTATAATAGCCCATATAAATATTTTATACATTTTATAAAAAAAATGAAATGGGTGATTATTTAAAATTAAATATTTATATAAGCGTTGAAGTTTAATGTAATATTAGTAGAAATGATTTGGTTTAAATATAAATCTAATATTCATAAGCTCTCCTTTATTAATATCAATTTCCTATTCTCGTTTGTGTTTAATCTTATTTAATGATTTTGACTAGCTATCATCTGCCTACCAAATATAATTTCTCTACAAGGCACCTATGTGATGAAAGTAGAATTGTGATGTGATTATGCTATGTGATACTAAAATTTAGTTGCAAGGAACCCTAGGGTAGCTAACATTAGAAATATAACAAATTAAGAAATTTACACTCTTTTGCGTACATTTATATGACATTCTCTTAGGTTTACTATTTTCATTGACTGTTTCGTGATAATTCATATAACTTGGATTAGTAACTATAGAGACAAGTAGTTTTAGCGACCAAATTATCTTTATTAGCGACCAATTTTGATGGTCGCTAATAACCTTTTTTCTTGTAGTGATAGAAAACAGATACTATATGATTTTAATAGGAGCGATGATTGAACATATTAAACTTATCATGCCGGATATTTAAATGTGACTTAAATACATATCTTAGGGTCATGCCGCCTGTGTGAGTCAGCATATAATCTAGAATTTAAACTTTTGGATAGTACATATAGACTCCACGCACACATAAGCACATTCTTTATCTAGTCAGTCTAGCACATATATATTTCCTCTTTCTTAGCACATTGCACATTCATAGGTGACTAGGTTAATCAACTGGCATTCTTGACACAAGCACAATATAAATCCAAGCTTCTATTTTTTTCTGACACATTGAGAAGATAGTTTGAACTTCTTAGCCACATGAGACCAAGTTGTAAGTTCCATGACATCTTCTCTACCAAATTGAGAAGATGTCTAGGTTTATTTGATTCCACAAAATCAAGCTAAAGTCTTATCCTACATATATCTTTCCATTTGTTGACCTCATTTTCCAAGCATTTGTGCTCGAGCGGTCTAATTGAACATGTCGAGTTCAATTGTGTTAAAATTAATTCAGTCGGATCGCATTGAACCCAAACTGACCCAAATCAAGCCAAATCAGATCCAATTTGGGTTTAATTTCAGTTCAATTTGCTCAACATAATTTTAATTAAAACCCAAACCACTTTTTGAGCAATTTTAATCCTTGTTTGAATTAGGAGGCACAATCAAACGTCTGAAATCACGTTGACTATTTTCCTTGGGATTTATATGATTTTTAACAGTAAGAAGATGTTGTTTTGATGAAGGCTTGAGCGATGAAAATGGGGAACAAAATCGCGGGATTCCTCTTTCAGCTTTGGCGTGCTTTTCTCCCAGACATGGAGAGATGAGAGGGTTTCTATTCCATTGAAGTACACTGCAGCCTCATATTTTGACATGAAAAAAAAAACCTCGACCTCCCACTCCTATTTCTAGGATAAACACAAGAGCAGTACTGAGGAACTTTTCTTCTCTTTTTTTTTTTTCATAACTGCAAGCCGCAAGCGGGTACTTATGTTGGAGAAAATGGAGAATCGGAGAAGTAAAAACAAAGAAAAAACCGTGCTTTTCTCTCAGACATGGAGAGATGAGAGGATTTCTATTCCATAGAAGTACACTGCAGCCTCATATTTCGACATTGAAAAAAACCCTCGATCTCCCACTCCTATTTCTAGGATACACACAAGAGCAGTACTGGGGGAATCTCAGAAGAAGGAACTTTTCTTATTCTTCTTTTTTTTTTTCATAACTGCAAGCCGCAAGCGGGTACTTAAAGTTGTGCATTTGCATTCTAATTACAATTGTGCATTTTGTTAATTAAGAGTCTGGTTCCCTGCTTTCCATTTAAGTTCAAGTCCACATACAGTCCCTATTAATTGTTCAAGTTCAGGTTCTCTATCAGTGAAAAATTATGCAGCCTCCTAGCGTCTCCCCAATTTAAGAGAAATCCGACAATCTGGGCCTTCTCGCCACGCTATGATGAGTGTGTATGGTAAGTGTCAGATGACACCACATACTTAATTCTTCAATTCCCACTATGCTATGAAGAAAGTATATGGGTTTTCGAGGTATTTATCTGAAAATATATAATTATTTTTCTCGCAAGCAATGAGGCACGTATGGATACTTCAAGTTGTCTCTGCCACTCTATGAAGAGCATGTACAAGGCCTATCCTCCTTGTCGCAAGTGTTGCACTTAGTTTCCTCCCACCGTTCTATGAAGACCATGTATAGAAGATCCCCTAGCGTGCCACGAACGTTGAATGTGGGATTTTGAGTTTAGGATATTATACCTATGTGATGTGGCGGTGACGTCAATAGCATCATTTCGTGTTGCCTCTTCTCTTTATCTCTCTTTCTCTTTTTTTTTTTTTTTTTTTATTTTTTTTTTTTTTTTT
>NW_021318693.1:11632156-11647695 GCF_001605985.2 Dendrobium catenatum
ATTTTGTCCTACGGGATAGTGTGATCGTACCCTTTGCATTCGAACCACACGAGCGGAATCCTTTCGGAGACCCACAAAGAATACACAGCAAGATCTTTGGATTCTTCAATAGCAACCACTACATGTTCAAAATTTGTTGGAAGACTCCTTAGAACTTTGGAGACTACCTTCTCATCAGATATTTGCTCTCCAAATGATCGCATTTTGTTCACAATTGTTGATACCCGAGAGAGATAAGTTTGAACACCTTCTCCTTCATTCATATTCATAGTTTCAAAGTCACGTCGCATAGATTGCAACTTTACTGTCTTTACTCTTAGTGAACCTTGAAATTCTTTCTCCAAAATATCCCAAGCTTCCTTTGATGTCTCTGCCATAGAAATTCTTGAAAATACACTATCATCCATAGCTTGTTGAATGAAAAACAAAGCCTTTGAATCCTTCTTCTTGTTATCATTATTTCTCCCTTCATCTTCTCCAATTTGCACACCATTCACCACAAGATCCCATAAATCTTGTGACTTAAACAAGGTCTTCATTTTGATACTCCAAAACTCATACTTCTCACCATTGAAGATGGGAATCAAAGGTTGAGAAGAAGTGCTTATTGCCATGAAAAATTTTCTTACAATACTTGAATGAGAATCACACACCTTGTTTTTTAGAAGAATACACAAGATCTTCTAAAACTTTACTTCACTTCAGAAATTCGACGCCCACTTCAATCGAAACCGGGCTCTGATACCACAATGTTGGAGAAAATGGAGAATCGGAGAAGTAAAAACAAAGAAAAAAACTTTGCTTAACAGAGGAAAACAGAGAAAATTGCTTAAATGCTTAATGTAATAGAGAAAAGAAGCCACAACAGTTTTTCTTCTTACAACCAATTTATCACACACGCCTAAAGCAGTTTAAATGAAAATAAAAATAAAGGAAACCGACACAACTTGCACCCTTTCACTAACATTGTTTCACTACAAACTGATTTAAATTTAATAATACTTAACTAATAAGAAACTGTTTTGCATTAATTCAAACAACTTAAAGTTGTGCATTTGCATTCTAATTACAATTGTGCATTTTGTTAATTAAGAGTCTAGTTCCCTGCTTTCCATTTAAGTTCAAGTCCACATACAGTCCCTATTAATTATTCAAGCTCAGGTTCTCTGTCAGTGAAAAATTATGCAGCCTCCTGGCGTCTCCCTCGTTTAAGAGAAATCCGACAATCTAAGCCTTCTCGTCACGCTACGATGAGTGTGTATGGTAAGTGTCGGATGACACCACATACTTAATTCTTCAATTCTCACTATGCTATGAAGAGCGTGTATAGGTCTTTGAGGTATCTATCTGAAAATATGTAATTATTTTTTCTCGCAGGCAATGAGGCGCGTATGGATACTTAAAGTTGTCTCAGCCACTCTATGAAGAGTGTGTACAAAGCCTACCCACCTTGCCGCAAGTGTCGCACTTAGTTTCCTCCCACCGTTCTACGAAGACCATGTATAGAAGGTCCCCTAGCGTGCCACGAACATCGAATGTGGGATTTTGAGTTTAGGATATTATACCTCTGTGATGTGGCGGTGACGTCAATAGCATCATTTCGTGTTGCCTCTTCTCTTTATCTCTCTTTCTCTTTTTTTTTTTTTTAATCTATTTTCTTTTTCTTCCCCTTATTTTTATATATACTCATATATACGCATGCATGCATGCATATATATATATATATATATATATATATGCATGGGCATGAATAACGAGCTAATAATAATAATAAAAAGGAAAACTTGATACTGCTAAGCATATTACATAACAACAATGACTAATACTGATGAAAAAAGCAAGTAAATGAGGATAAAAGGAAGAAGAGATTTACTATTTGTACGTATTTTTTATTTTTTATGTGGAATGGCTGTTTGGGAAATGATGGGTCTTGATTGGGTTTGGGGAGTGAAGTGGGATTTTGGGCTGTATCTATGAGTTTGCCTTGCTGGAAGGGAGAAGAGGTATAGTGAGTAGCTTTTAGGTGGGCTGGTAGACCACACGATTTGGAGTTATAATGGGCTGTTTGGTTTTCTTTTAGAAGTGGGCTGAAGATTTTTATTAAATTTATTTTCTGATTTTTTTTATTGATTGATTTATTTATTTAATAATAGATATACATACAGAGAAATATATAGAAAGGGAAAAAGGTTATTTTGTATAGTTAGCTGGAGGATGTCTGGAAGAGAGAAGTGAAAAGTTGGGGACTGTTTTGGTGGAACTTGGAGGAGTGGTTTGCTGGAAGAGGTAGAAGATGGGCTATTGGGCTTAATTAGATAGTTGTTTGGGTATGTAGGAGTGGCTGCTTGGTTGAGTGGATTAAGAGAGGCGTTTGGGAGATGGTTGACACTGCAGGAAAATCAATAATTATCGGCAGTCATTCCGGCGGTCAAAAAGTCGTCGGTGATTGATAATTTTCCTGTAGTGTGAGGGTTTAGCGAACGGCTGAGAGGAGATGAAGGGAGATGTGGCGTGAGGTGAAGGTGACTGATAGCTTCGCAGGAAGGAGGATGCTGAGTCGGGTGGAGGGAGAAGAGTGCGAGGAGATGAGTTGAGGAGCTGGTGGGTGGACTTGCGACTTATGAAGGTAAATGGAGAGGTGGGGATCGAGCTTCAGTGGTTGTTTGAATGGGGAAGAAGGGAGGAGGAGCAGTAGCAGTGTGAGGCGAGATCAATGAGAAAAATGAGTTCTGCTTTGTAAATGGAAAGGAATGAGTAAACAAAACTGGATCTCTCCTCTTCTGCTAGGTGCCAGAGGCCTCTGCGTCGCACCATGCCACTCCATCGTTCGGCTTTCTTGGCTAGGGTTCAATCTGACGAAGACCGCTCCGCCGCTTGGCCTGATTCTCCTCGACAGCTCGACTGCGTCGCGCCATGCCGCTCCGCATTACGTCGCATCGCACAGCACCTCCGCGTCGAGACTCAGGAATGCCCTCGCGGGTTCGCGGGTCGGGTCGGGTCAACCCGGTAACCCGCGTGGGTCGTGTCCGGGTTGGATATTCTGACCCGTTTAGCTAAATGGGTCGGGTTCGGTTCAACCCGTTTACATCCGGATCAACTCGGGTTTGACCCGAACCCGACCCGTTGACCCAAATTGACACACCAGGAGATGGGGCGTGAGGTGAAGGTGACTGATAGCTTCGCCGGAAGGAGGATGCTGAGTCGGGTGGAGGGAGAGAGTGCGAGGAGCTGGAGGGTGGACTTGCGACTTATGCAGGTAAATGGAAAGGTGGGGAGCTTCGGTGGTTGTTTAAGGGGAAGAAGGGAGGAGGAGAAGTAGCAGTGTGAGGCGTGATCAATGAGAAAAATGAGTTCTGCTTTGTAAATGGAAAGGAATGAGTAAACAAAACTGGATCTCTCCTCTTCTGCTAGGTGGCTAGATTTTGGGAGATATGGGTGAAAAATAAGCTTGCATGAAGGACGAGTGGAAGAATAATTTGGTAAATTCTTTGGAGAAGCACGTAGATTATATGCTAATGGGGAATTCTGTAACTATATATGTATTGGAATAATGAATTAGAGACAAGTTATGCTTTTACTGAGATAATGGATTAAATGCTTAAAACAAAATATGTAAGGCAATGATATCTTAAGAAATGAGTATAATATAGTAGATAATTATGTTGGATGAAATGAGTACAACAATTTTAAGAAGTTTTATTATTATTATTTAATTTAAAATACAATAGATAAGTTAATATTTATATATTTTTATATACTTATACGTATATACATAATAGATAAAATAAATTTAAATAAACTAATTCATTTCAATTTTTTTTCCTCTCCTTATTGAGCATTATTATTATCATTATTTTAAACATACATTCTGATGATCATTATGTTTTTTTTTTTTCTCGCTTATCTTGTCTCATATGTCAGCAAATTTTGCATTTCAATTTGTGTGTAGTCATCTCGTAACTTGACAAGTTTTACTTTTTTATTTGTGTAAATACCTAGAAAATATTACAGTCAATTTTAGGTATTGTCAATGTTCTGAATACAATGACGAAGTCTGTTTTGCAAATGGACAACGCTCTGATCATACCGGCGTAATCTTTTGACAATTAGAGGTTATTTGGATAGTTTTAGTGAAACATCGCGATTTCAAAAAATCATACTCATCATCATTCTCGACTGAGTTGTGCATTGATTACATTTTCTTAGCAAATTCAGAATCTTGAGATTAACATTGAGATACATTTTATAATCGAATAAATGTTTTGAGTTATTTCGATAATGATCGAGGTGTCTCGATACTTGTGATAAACGACATATCGATTAGGTCTCTTCCTCGATGCACTCCAATGATCGTGAAATATATACGAAGGTCAACATCCTTATAGAAAAAATCTCTAGGATATACACATTTAATATATCTTCTATTGGTCTTATGGACCTATAGAAAGTATTGATCAATTACAGTCATGCATCTACTATAGTTTCATGGGCTTCCTTTGAAGCCTATAGAAAGGACCGTATTACCTCACATGAAAGAATTGTAAGGCAATGACCTCCTCTCCACTAAATTGTAGGGCAATAACCTCCCCTTCACTTGGATTTTTTTTAATGATATGTGATATTTAAAGTATTGCAATTTTGATGTATAAATAGGAAATGAAATCGATAAAAATTCATATTTAAGGTGTGTTAAAAAGAATCTCCAATTTATTTTCAGTAGGTAGTAGAAGAGCAATATGGAAGTTTGGTGACTTCCATGGCCATAGGAGGGTTACTGGCCAAGCATAGGTAGCCATTATATATCAATTTTATTTTATTCCATCTTTCATCTTTCTTAATTTACCATCAATTCCTTTC
The DNA here is from genome assembly GCF_001605985.2 of Dendrobium catenatum. Lineage (NCBI taxonomy): Eukaryota > Viridiplantae > Streptophyta > Magnoliopsida > Asparagales > Orchidaceae > Dendrobium > Dendrobium catenatum. The sequence continues at coordinate 11,637,014 of NW_021318693.1, forward strand.
ATCTCCCACTTTACATAAAAATAATTTTTTTTAAAAAAAAGGTTCCTTTGAATTATAGTTTCTCCTTCCAAATTCAAAGGTAGTTATGAATTATAGGTTCTCCTTTCATCTCCATCACTTTCCTCTTTATCAGACACTCCTCCACACTTCTAATCCACTCGTAGAGACCCTAATTAATCTCTCTTTTCACAATCTAAAAATATTGCATAACCTTGGCGTTCTTTGCCAACCTAGGTATTCCACCATTCCATCAAATCCATAAGACTACATCTGCAACCTTAAATTACTCAAATAATCCTTAATTCCATATCTATAAAGACAACTCCATTTATTACAGCAAATCATGATATGCACATTTGAATCAGTGTCAAAAAATCTATGAAGAAAATTGATGAAAATTGGCTTGAAGGGGTGGTAAAATTAGTTAGATGAGCATAAATGTGTTAGAATGATTATCCAACTTGAACCATGTGTTAGGTGTTGATTAGGATTGGGGACCTATCAAATTTTGTTCCATAAGTCCAAAAAGTATCAAGTATTCTACATAGTTTATGCATGGTATGGTTTGTTTCTAAAGTACCTAACATTATCCATGGGGATATAACTAGTGTGAGAGTTGATGACTGGAGTCAAATTCAATGTTGGTCCCATGACTAGTGAGTTTTGAAGTTATTAAGGACATTGGGATGGTAGGAGACAAACAAATATTCTATGTCAATAGGTGTCAAAGTCAATGTCCCAAGCTTTGAGCATGGCATATAGAGCACAAATGATAGGTATCATTTGTGACAACCCATGTTTAGTGGATGTTTGAGCTAATAGGTGTGCAGATGATGGGTTGTGTAATAGATGTTAGGTATGGCCTTTTATTCACCTAAGTTTGGACGCAAAGACTCACTTCCAAAGGTTGTTTCAAGGTATTCATATAAGAACCCTATAGTTTATTTTAGTTTTGTACCACTCTTCCTTATTCCTTGTTATGTTGTGAGGCTTATAAGGAAGAGTAATTGAGTGTTGGGCTTGACGATGACATAGGTGATGGCTTTGAAAGCCCATGCCTAAGAGGGGAGTGGGGAGGAGAAAGATTGTACCTCCTATACGGTTGTGACCATTGTGTCTAAAACCTCTAGCTAGCCTCACATTAAAGCATGGTAAGAGAGACCAAGAGGAAGCAGATGGATCCTTATACACATACGTGAGTAGTTCTGATTTGCATGAGGTTACAAAATTCATATTGATGGATCTTCAATGATAGAAACATAAGTAACTGACATGCAATAACTAAAATGTTATGTGTGAACTTTAAAGATAGGCAAAATTGAATTGAGTAGCAAAATTTATAGTAAATGTTATAGAAAATGAGAGATATATGACGAGTAGGTGAGTAAATGAATCTTATGAGAAGCAAAAGAGTTGATAATGAATGACATTGACTAATAAGTTCTCATGTGGTGGTAGTGAGGAGGTGAGTTGGCAACTTTAAAGGAAATAACGACATGGGGAGCGGGTGGTTATAAGGTAGGAGAAATGTGAGTTTATAATTATTTATTATGAATATTAGAGTGTTTGAATACTTGAGTGTTAGGAAAAACGAGGACCAAAGAGAGCCTAATGGAACCTTTCATACTTGGAAGTTATATAATAAAGATTAGTGGAGGATTCCTTGGTTGTCATGTTAGAGGAGACTTTAGTTGTCATGCCACAGAAGGCAATGCTGGAGCATTGTCCAAAATAAATGGGTCGCCAAGTCATTGGCTTTCCCACATCCAGGAGATGAAAGGAGATTAAGCCCACTTTTCAGATCTTGTTTGGTGTTGTACAATAATAGAAATACCTAAATAGAGGGAGCTTGTGACAACATGAAAATTAAGAGCGAACAAGCGCTCTTGGAAGCATTGATCGAAGGTGATATCAAATAGTAATTGATGGTGGTAGAAATAACACAAAATGTTTGAAAAAGCAAATTCGATATATTTAGTTACATACATTTAGATTTGTGGGAAATCATGACCCCATCATGTGGCCATATATATAAGCGCTGATAGGATTTTGTTAGCATGTGGGTCAAATATGGGTTGTTAAATTAGATAAATCATTGGTGTTGAATGTGCTGGCAGGACAAATATTGTTGATGGGTTGTGTATGAGCCAGTGGATTGTCTATTAGCTTGAGTACTACCATGTTAGGACAAAGCATAAGAGGTTAAGGGCGCTTATGTTCTAGAAATCGGATGAATCCAAACTATCAAATAGTATGGAATATAATAAGCTAATTCTAAGCAGGCATTAAATATAAATAAGCTAGTAAATAGACCCCCAAAAGTTATGCTCGCAATATGAAAACTATTTTAATTAGCACAAGAATATAGAATTATATTATTTTATTTTTTAATGTATGAAAGAAAATAAATAGAAGGATACACAATTATCCTAATTGAGACCCAAAAAATTATTACCTTAAATCAATATTCAAGTTTGACAAAAGGTGAACATGTGGAGCAATTTGAGATATATGACTTTGCTTCATTGTTTATACACATTTTAATGGCTTCTAGTTTTGATTTGATTTGTCATTTTCCCTTCAAATAGTTGGATGGGAGCTTATGCTCCAAATATTGCTTGGTGTTCACTTGATGGTTTGATGTTTGCACTTTTAATAATGATTTTTGTTCTTATGATGCTATTGTGATACATCCTTCTTAAATTTTTTTGACTCGTTTTATATTACTATTGTCTAAAATATGAGCAATACCAATTAGGATGGATCTGCCTTCCTTTTGAGTGACTTCTTTGCTACCCTATTGGCAAGAAGCTTTTCATCTTGAATATTGCTTGGGTGTTTAGAACAAGGGGAGTCCACGAGCCGTGCATTAAGAAGTTTGTTGTGAGTTCATATTCTACTCATTCGAGTATTTTTTGTTTGGAATTACTCGTCACTGAAAATCATATTTGTATTCGATTCATTTTATTCTCAATGAGCTTGTTGAACTCATTTTCGACTTGAATTGACTCAAATTATTGATTTTTTTTCTTTTAATTTTCAATTTTTTTATAAATTAATCATATATGCATACAAATAAATATATAAATAATCATAAATTATTATAATTTGAAAATTCTAATTGTTATAAGAATTCCTCCAATGAGGAAACTAACAAGGAGAGACTTAATTTGTTAGAGATTTAAGATTTCAACGTAAAGCGGCATCAATCTCAATCGAGACAAAGAACCATTCTAATTCAGCGGCAAACTAACATTCAAAGTAAGGGACTATGAAGGCTAGAGATGCGAGATTCAAGAGAAACATAGAGAACAATAGAGGTGATAAAATGTAAATCCCATAAAGATAAAAATGTCAGGGTTTTTAATTCCAAGCTTATAGCCTGTGGAATGAGCAACCCATATTTATAAACCCAAAATGCAATGCACATAAACATTGGATTTAGAATCCAATCAATGGCTATGAATAATTAAACATTGCTTACTAGATTCAAAATATGGGACTATGAAGACTTGAGATGCGGGATTCAAGAGAAACATAGAGAACAAGAGAGGTGATAAAATGTAAATCCCATAAAGATAAAAATGTTAGGGTTTTTAATTCCAAGCTTATAGCCTGTGGAATGAGCAACCCATATTTATAAACCCAAAATGCAATGCACATAAACATTGGATTTAGAATCCAATCAATGGCTATGAATAATTAAACATTGCTTACTAGAAAATTTAATAATAATAAAAAAAAACTGTTGATGTGTGATAAATTTTTTTGTCTGTCCCTTTAAAATCCTTATTAAACAGAGCACTTTGCATTTACGTCAGTCCTCCCCGTTCGGTTTTATTTTGACTTTGGCGAGTTTCTGTAGTTGTTTGATAGCTCAAATATTAGCTAGTTTTTTTTTTTTTTTTAATTCGTGGCAACGGTGTCTCCACTTTTGAAAAAATTATTAGGTCTTCCGAACGGACGTAGAGGAACGTCCGGTCGGCATTAAAATCCCGCCAAAAAACTCGGTATTTGCTCGGTATTGCTAGGTATTATTTGCTAATAACGAGGAATACCGCTCTGTGAAGATCAATACCGAATTATACCGAGCAATACCGAGTTATACAAAAAATACCGAATAGCTCGATATAACTTGGTATTGGGTCTTCACATGATGGTATTCCTCGTTATTGTTTGGTATTGCTCAGTATTTGCTCGGTAGTCTCGCTTTTTGGCGCGATTTTAGCTCCGACCGGACGTAGCTCTACGTCCGATCGGAGGACCTAATAATTGTTCCCACTATTGTTATGATATTTTTTTTTGTTTTTTTGGGGACATTTAGGCCATTTAAGGCAAACTCACACACACAATGCATACACAAAGACTTGAATTCAAGACCTCTTAGTTGGAAGCATAAGCTCTCAACCAACAAGCCAAGGTGAGCTGTGTATTGTTATGATATTTGAGCCAGAATCTCATCGTCCCTTAAAAAAATAAAATAAAATCGAAGCTAACATATTTTAAATATTAGCTATGTGGAAGTCGCCATGTCCGGCGGGTTGATGGGCCCACCACGATGAGAGGCCAAACTACTTGCTCGCCAGTCGCCCCGAAGAAATGGCAAGCGAGCTTTGCTCTCTCTTTCTCTCTCCTCCGCCGACAGCGAAGTTGGGAGGAGAAAGTAGTTTTAGAGAGATTCTCTCCCCATTTCTGAAGGCTCACAAGGTTCACTGCGAATCGAGTAATTTGGGGATTCGCGGAATCTTCTTCTCCGCTCCAACTTCAAAATCGGGCTCGAAAACAGTCCGTGTTTATCGGACTTATGTGTGGAATTGAAGCGATGTGGTCATCGATTTGAGGCTATTTGTTGGTTGATGGGAGCGAGATAGGTTTGATGATGGGGCTTTTTAGGTGGTGGTGAGAGGTGGGGTGATCGACGTGGGCATGAAGCGGAGGGCGTCAGAATGGCGGCCCCGGCTGTCGAGTTGGATCATCAACTGGATCTGGTGGATTCTTGGGATCTTTCTAGTGGTTGCTCTCGTTCTTTTTCTCGTGCAGCACCATCAGATTATTCCGCAACAGCTCCCAATGCAGGTGAAGGACGCCATTACCGAGCTTTAGTTAATTCTTGCCTTCTAGGACACATTTTTATTAGGTTTTCTAACAGTAGGTCGTCTTGTCTTTGCATTGTTGTGTTTCCGTTTTCTTAAAGTGGGATTTTCTTTGTTTTTTATTCGCGTTAGGTTTTTGTTTTTGATATGCTTTGATGACTTCTGAGTAAAATTTTGAAGCTTCTCTTTTGGATCTTGATTGATTTTTTCTTGCTTTGCTGCGTTACGCAAGTAACCAGTAACCAGCCTTACCGGGCAAGAGGAAACTATGAGTGAAAAGGTACTGATGCACTGGTTTTTGTTCCGTTCCATTTAAAAATGTATTGATACCCCCCAACATAAAACTCATTCATTTGCTAAAGCATGAATTTTGAAATAATTTTAAAATCTAAAAAAAAAGTCCAAATATCATAGCTAGAAGCTTCATAATCTATGAGATCATTCAAATTTTATTTTTAGCAAATTTGTAGTCAAGGCCATACAGTTTGATAAGATGACCCTGACAATACCAAAAATGCTTTGATCCGAGTCCAAATAGGTTTAAATCAATCTCTCATATGCATAATTAATAAATCTAAAAGCCATTTGAGAGATAATATCATCTAAATTTTGTGTTTTTAATCAAAATAAGTTTCATAACGATAAGAATCTGATGAGTTTAAAATCACTTAATCTTGAGTATTTAAGGCTCCCTTCAAAAAATTGTAAGTGGGTGATTTTTCTACACATTAGGGAGAGAATCTTCAATTGAGAGAAACTTGATATTCATAGAGAATTGTAAAACTTTGTCTATCATCACCACCAACCTAACGCCATCAATCATTTAGCATCAATGCATATTGTTGCTGCCACCGAATACCAATCGTTGACCAATATTGATGTTCATCATTGCCATCATCCCACACTAGTTGTCTATTGGAATTGATGTTTATCATTGCTATTGTTTGGTGCTAGTGATCAACCTACATCAATACCTGTCATTGCTACCGTTTGACATCCATCAATCATTGTCATTTAACATCATATCCAATTGACTGTAACTTAATGCAATGCTTGATGCCCATCACCAACATCATCTTAGGTCTATCATCCATCATTATTTGTTATCTGTGTTCCTGGCCACCTAGTTTCCCTTCCTATCAAGAGAATGACTAAGTCTACTCCCTACTATTGCTTGACTTCCAACATTCCTCACTAATCATTTTTTGAAACTTTCTAATGACCAATGTTCGACGCACATCAGTCAACAAGGCCTAGCACCCTCCTTCTCAATCTTCTGTATGATTTAAGACATGCCAAGAGGGCGATGAATCAACTGTGCAAAATTCTTTGCATTATATAACTTATGAAGTTCTTCCCAACTTAAACCCCAAAAATGCAATATGAAATATTTCATAATAAGCATGCACGTGAGAAGTAATCAATGATATGATATGTGGAAGTTATAATTATAATAACTAGATAAATAATATAGCGTATACGCATACAAGATGTGATATTTTATAAGATTATTAAGTCAAGCACAATATAATTGATGGGTTACTCAATTACTATTAGATGAACATGCAAATGTAACCATCAGACTAAGTAAGTGTTGAATGATTAATTTATCTTGTAATGAATGATTCAACTATAGGCACAATTATAAAATATTTATACGCTACACTAGCTTGTATGATTAATTTTATCAATCATTAAAATAATTATTATGGGCAAGGGCACCACCTCTAACCTCTAAGCCTAAGGCTAGGGGAACTTCTTCTAAAGTGATCAAACACTTCTATAGTATCTAAGGTCATCACTAATTTTCATAAAGTTCAATATAAGCTTGATACAAAATAATTGCAAGTCAACTACTAAATCAAATGCACTAAACCAAATAATTTCAAAAAATTGAGAGGATGAGCATAGCTTTTCTTCTTGAATATGAGAAAACATTTATGCTCAAAATGCCCTTGTATTTTTATACGATTATATGTGGGATAATCTATGTATTAAAGTTGGAATATAAAACCCAAAATGAAACTCCAAAATGTTAAGTTTTGGCTATAATCAATTCTTCAACTACCATAAGCAACTAATTTGAGCAATAGTCGAATAAGGAAATAGCTACTATTTCAAATGCTTAAAATAAATTCATTTTTTATTCAAAGAATTTCATATAATATATGAATATATAAAAAAAAATTCAAGGAACTCAGTGGAATATGAATTAAGCCTGAATTTTAAAAGTCAAAAGTTATTTATTTCATTAATATTAAGTTTAACATATTTTTATGAATTTTGGATATTTTAAATGAGCTTCTATAAAAATATCATGTAAAAATAAAAATTATAAAATCATTTAAAAATTAATAAGATATAAGCTAATTATTCTAAATTAATATAAGAGGAGCTTACATTCATACCATATAATTCTTATGTATTTACATATGTAAATACTAAACTTTGATATTTATGAATATAACAATTTATTATCTCAATCACATCAAAACATATGCATGAAATTGTATATTTCGTTTTAGAAAAGTTAATATTAGTGATATTTTTTGTATGATTTAAAGATTTGAGTGTTATATAAGGAAATATCAAATTTAACTATTATTAATTAATATACCTAATAAATATTAATAAATAGAAAATAAATTCAAAAGAAATTAATAAAACATTATAAGTAAATCTTGATTACTATAAAAATATATTTTAAATTATATTTAGAATATTGTTATATTTTCAGTAATTCTTATTTTTCATTTTCTTCTTCATGAAATTATATTGTTGTGAATCATCACTTCATAGTATATTGACATTTTTCCTTCTAATTTTGTTTTCTTTTTCATTGGCTTTTCCATCTATATTATGATGAATATTAAATGAAGTATTGAATGCATCCAGAGTAGATAATCCACTATTTAAATTTGAAATTAGTTAGATATCATCTAGCAATAATGTCTGACGGAAATAGTTGATATCTAAAGAGTTTAGCTCATTTAACTCATTATCAATACATGGAGAGAATCCACCAATTAACAAAATAGATCAAATTTAATATTATGTACTTTGTAATAATATTAAAATGTGTTTTTTTTTTGCAAATATCAAAATTAAATTTATTTAAAATAGGAGGATGAAAAATAGATTGTCTAGAATACTAAAAAGAACTTGAATTATGTGTAATTTAGTTTGATACTCTAGAAAGTTAAGCCTAATAAAGATTATTATGAGCACTAGCTTCAACAATGTTAAACCTGAAAGTTTAAGGCACACCAAATTCAACCTCTATTTATCTATCGTAAACCCTCAATCCGATCTCCCCTTTATCAAAAACACAATTAAGTTACTTCCTCATAGTCATTGGAGTTCCAACATACCTAATTGACCATTGCCAACAAATAATTGTCATCTATTTATCATCGATGTATGATGCTCATATTCTATTTATCGGTCTCCCCTCCCATTAGGAGAACAATCAAGTCAATTTTTTACTATCATCTGACTTTAGACATTCACTCTTGACTATTATTTGATATTTGCCAACAACCAAAATCCAATGCTTGTCAACTTTCGACATCCATCAACCATCAACATCTAAACATCATCTAATCAGTCATCCAGTCTCCCTTTTAGCAAGAGTATGATTGAATTGACCATTCTTCATCACTTGGCTTTTGATATTCTTCATTGAACATCATCTAATGCTTGATAAAAATCGATATCAAGTGTGCATCATCCATCAATATGAGATGCATATGTTCCCATCGCTTAACCTTTGATCAACACAACCGCCATCACTGTAGAATGAAAACTTTGGGGCACTTTAAGTCTTTTTCTATTACACCACAAGCAATGTCTTTGTTTTTCTTGTTTATTGCATTATATTGATGCCTTCTATATTTATAAGAAAGGGCACCCTTTATAATTCTTAACTCATACTAGTTGGATTATTTCAATTGGGGCCCCGTAGTTTTCCTCTTCTCAAAATTTTCACAAATAATTTAGTCTCTTATGTGCCTCTCTTATAGAATTGGTGGTAAGACCTGCAATGCTTTATGGTGCCGAATGTTGGCTATTAAAAGAGAAGCATAATACTAAGTTAAGTGTTGCAGAGATGAGGATGCTTAGGTGGATGAGTGGCTTTACCCTTAGAGATAGGATACGTAATGAGCATATACGTGAAAAGGTTGGAGTAGCTCCAGTGGAAGATAAGATTAGAGAGAGTCGCCTTAGATGGTTGGTCACATTAAACGGAGTCCTTCTGATGACCCGGTTAGGAAAGTTGAGGTATTAAATTTAACTGATGTTAAGAAATGTAGATGTAAACCTAAAAAAGACTTGGTTAGAAAATATTAGAAATGGTATGATGAGGACATCCATAGAAGATTCCAGCACACGTACCATCGGAGGGGTCGTCGAGCGACGGCCATGATTCAGAGTCTTTATTTCTGATTTTTATTTTATTCATGTAATTTTTATTTCGTGTTTTTCTATTTGTACCCCTATGAGGGAGTTAGTGTTTATTGTAGCCCAAGGGCGATGTTGTCTTTTGTCTTTTATTTTCGGATAGCCTATATACAGGCTTTATCATTGTATTTGCTCTTTAGTTTTTTGATGAATGAAAACTTACACTTCATGTTCTCTTTGTGAGTGCAAACCTCCTCGATCTCTTAGTGAGTTCGTAGGAGAAGCTAGATCTCTTTGTGAGTTCTAGGTTTTCTTGTCCTTCTCTTTTCTTTTATCTTTCTTGATCAAGTCGTCGTTGCGGAGAATTTGGGATATTTCATCTCGTTCGTTGGATAGATCTACTTGAACATGTTCCTACAAACCTACCCCCTCCCATTGACCTCACTGCCGGCCCGGCTCAGCCTACGGAGTTTGTCCCAGGCCGTCGGCCTGACACAGACCCCAACCCGGTACCCGGCCAGCAGCCATTCGACCAGCCCTGCTCAGTGCCCCGCGGCTTCCTCCCCCTCCTTGCCGCCGCCCTCACTTCCCTAGTCCAACCCTTGTGAATTTTTGAATTTTCCCCTCCACTTAATTTGCTTTCCTAATCAGGCTTCCTAGCATATTTGGAAAGTTGAAATAATGGGGTGTTACACTTGAATTTTGAATCAAATTCCTCATAATCCCTCCTCTCGTTTCATCTATGAGTTTGGGAGTTACTTAATATTTAATTAAATTACTGAAATTAAAATCAGAATTTGTGAGTTATATTAATTTTAATTACATATGTGCGTACACCCACCTCATTCAAATCCTTCAATTGCCACATCAACCGCCTTACATGGCCCATGGCCCCTCTCTCCCTTCTCTACTCCCCTATTATTTTTTCTTTAATGCACCCTTTAATTCCTTCCTCCTAAAGCTTATTTCCAAATTTCAAAATCTGAAATTGGAAATTGACGGATACCTCTCCAATTTTGGAAACTCTGAAATTTTAAACATCCGATTTTGCTGCTTCTTCCCCAGTAGCCCTCACCCCGCCCTGCTCCTCTCAAACCCTCAGGTGAATTCCTCCCCTCTTGCCATAGCTCACGGCATAGTCCTCCCACCTCCCTTTTTTTCTTCCCAAACTCAATACCCACCATAAGC
>NW_021318693.1:11647795-11683326 GCF_001605985.2 Dendrobium catenatum
ATGGCGGATCCCGAATTTGAATGGGGACTCGTGGTCGACGCCTACGGTAATATCAATATCCTACGATCCACATTCTTCGACGCGGGATTTGATTACGAAGATGACACAATTGGAGGTTACTTGGATCGAATCCTCCCCATTCTTGTGCAAGTCGTCGACCGACAATTTGCCGACTACGAGTGGATCATCGACGGTCAACATTCCTCGCCACTTCCACATCCAACGCCTCCCTCTCCATCACTACGGATCGCCGGCACCGTCTACCTCAGAGTGATCTCGTTCCTTGTGTGGTTCTTTTTCCTCCGACAACCCTAGACATAGAAGAGTGATCTTAAGCCTCAAGGTGAGACGATCGCTTTATTAACCGCCGGATTCTAATTGGCTATTCATTGTCATTACTTTTTGATTGAGGTTTTTATTTTATAGATCTTGCAAATTTAGTTGTAACAACTTGCCTAGACTTTGTTAAATTCTTAGATCTTTATTGAAGTATCAATTGTGAGAAGCCTTAAAATTGTATTATCATTATTCTTACCAACTTTTATTAATTTCTAAGAAACAATTCCTGGTTTCACATCATGATATTTCTTTATTAGATCTAAATGACAATTTGACTTTTAACATGACACAATGGCGAAAAAGGAGTCATGCAGCCGACCCCACGTAGTGGGACGAAGGCTTGATGTTGTTGTTGTATGTGCCTCTCTCAACTAGTCTATGTAGGGGGATCTTCATACAATGTTATGATGGCAAGTTCTCTCTACATGGCTACAAATATTCAAGCACGCAATATTCATAAAAAAACCCATTATTCATTTTGCTTACTTTTGTTTGTTCGGTGTTTTATTTGATGTTTCCAGTTCATTATGTTGATTTTTCTTGAAATTAGGAAGATATATGAATGCCTAGCTTGCACTTAAGTAGTAGAAGGATTTTGTTGTTTTTTGAGCCTGTAAAATTAAGAAAAACCTAGTTATGGCAGCTTAAGTCTTGGAACTAACCCTTTAGGTTGAATGCCAAATAATAATAATAATACAGAAATTGATTAGACCGATTGCTTCTTAAAAAAGAAAATTTTACTATTTTTTTTTTAAATAATAAACAAGGCATTCCAAGTTAAAACTATTATTATTTATATATACACTTACATTAAAAAAAAAACCTTGGATTATTAAGTATTTCACCTGAACAAAGTGGTCCTTGGTGATAAAATGCTTATGTTTCTTAGGGTGTGTGATATATTTGATTTGCTATCAAACACCCTGATAAAGATATTTGCACAAACCATTGATATGAGCCTTGAGTTTCCTCAAATGAATATTGCAGCATTGTAGCTCAAGGAATTAGTAATGCAGAACAGGTAATGTTTTTCTTGAGCTTGGTCTGCTACATGAGATGTTTGTAGTCTGCTTCTATGATATTAATTATGTAGAAGTTATGTAATAATAACTGAACATCGGTCCTTAAGAAGCATGCTGGTAAGCTGTGAGATCGATATCCTTCATTAAGCACCACAGGGGCAGATATTCGAATGTTGCTATTGTCTTTACTCATCTTCATATATTGCACTGGATATAGCCAACTACTTGCAAGTAGTTTTGTAGTGAAAGAAGGTTGATGTATAATCTCTTTGATAAACGCTCATAGGCACATGATTTTGATTAGTAGATACATAGTGCACCATCATCTTAATTTATATTCTTATTGGCTTTTTTTAGGTTATAACTACAAAACCTTTGAGACCCATTTGGCAATGCTTTTTATTGCTTGATTATTATTATTTTTAGGCAACAGAAGTAATTTTAGGGCTTTTGGCGAGCAGTTGTATGGAAATATTCAGTTTTATGAAAGTTAAAATAAAATATAGGAATTATCAAAAGACTGATCAAGCATGCTTTTTTAAAACGGATGAAAAGAGATTTGGAATGCGGTGGGAGTATGCAAAACCAAAAGGAAATTGAGGTTCATCATAGGATTTGTATTCACTACCCACTTAGTATTTGAAATGGAAAATGCATAAAAAGCTCATATTCAACTTGTGCAATTGACCGTGGTGGGAGGGACTTTGATGGGATTGGTTAATGGTGGTTAAGGATAGATATGAATGTTTAGTTTAAAGTGTGAGGGTGTGATTTGGAGTTTATCATGTGATGTTTAGGAATTTAAAGAGATTTGGTGGAAGGAATGCTGAGACTAGTTAAAATTTGCTAATTTTATGTGATTTGAGAGATCTCTTTGGCAAATGGGTTTAAATATTAGAAATGGATAGAATTGAATGTGGATGGTGATAAGAAACACTTGTAGATCTCAAGTATTTTCTATCAATCTTTGGAAAACAACGAGAATTCTTCACAAAAATCCGCACAAAATCACAAAAACAGTAGATAATTTGTATTATTTGATGAAAAAAACATAGAAAATAGCAAGATACACTTGATCCTCAATTCGATAGGAGGATCGATCTCTCCCAAATCTCTAGACGCCGCTAGAGCCCAAAGAAAACTTAAATCTAGGAGATCTCAAATTTCAGCCAAATTCAATATACCCAAACCCTAGGAAAACAAAATATTTAATGCATACAAATCAAAAGGAAATCCCTAAACAGTCCCTACATTCAAATTTTCCTCTCAAAACCCTCAAAAAAACTTCCTAAAAGGCTTGGTTTGAACCAGGCGGGGGCATGCGACTGAACGAGAGGCGGAGGCTTCCAACTCGTTACGCCTGGGTCGGTCCCGCGTGGACCGGTCTAATAATACTCCCCTCCCGAAGATCCACATTGTCCTCAAGGTGGAGATATGCTCGTGTTCCGGTGGAGGTGGCCATCCTTGAGGTGGCTGAAAATCCTTACCAATTTTTTGAATTATGGGTTGCCCTAAAAGAGAAATTTCCCCTCTCTCCTTCCTGATCACATCCAGCTTGTGTAGTCCCACCAGAAAATCTTCCCCAACCTCTTGAAGTCCCCTAACCATGGTCTTAAGTGAGACCATGGCTTTGGATAGCCCTGCATATTTCCTTATAACCACCTTTCTCCCATCCACCATTAATTCCATCGTGAGTGCTCCCCAATTATCCTTGGTTTCCTCTAAGGTTTGCAATAACTTCATTCCCAGGATGACATCAGTACTTCCTAATTCTAGTGAAAGAAAGTCCTCCCTTACCTGAATCCCCTGGATGGTCAACATCACTCCTCTACAGATCCACTAGCCTTTCTCCACCTTTCTTGTACCCATCATCACTTCATAACAACCGGTATCCACCAATTTCACTCTCAATTGGTCGACGACCTGAGTGAAAATGAAATTGTGGGTAGCCCCACTATCAATTAGCAACACCACCTCCTTGTCCTCTATCTCCCCCTTCAACTTCATGGTATGATTCTTAGTGAATCCTATCACTGAGTTCAGGAAAACCTCAGCTAGATTCAAGTGCAGCTTCTCCTCCATCTTCCCCTCTGTCTCCTCCTCACCTCCCTCCTCAGTTTCCTCGTCATTGCAGACCGTGAGAACTTGAAGAGTTCGGTCCTTGCACCGATGCCCTGGTGTATACTTCTCCTCGCACCTGAAACACAACCCCTTTGCCATCTTCTCCTACATCTCCTTCTCTGTCAGCCTCTTAAAATTTTTCCCACTCCCTCCTCCTATTGGCTTCTCCCTGGTGGTCTCATTAATGTTGCCTGAGGTAGGCCCTTGGATGCTAGAAGAGTGGTCGTAGTCTTTTAAGAGCCTCATGGGCTGCTGCTTCTGGCTCCCTTCTCCAGATTCTTCTGATTTTTCACTAGCTGTGCCAACTTCATGGCCTCCCCCAAATCCCTAGGCATCAAAACTTTCACTGCCGCTCGGATCTCTGCCTTCAACCCCTTCATGAATTTTCCCTCTAATATCGTATCTGATAATCGCTCCACCCTATTGGCTAGGTGCTCAAACTGCTCCCGGTAGTTTGCTACTGATCCTTCCTGTGCCAGAGCAAAGAACTGCACATAGAAATCTCCTTCCCGGTCGGTTTGAAAATGTTCTATTATGCAGTCCTTGAATTCCCTCCAGTTCCTGATAGGTCTCCTCTGGTCTCTCCACTGGTACCAAGACAGTGCCTTCCCCTTCAAACATAGGCCTACTGCTGTCAGTTTCTCCTCCTCCGTTAGCCCATTAACGACAAAGTACCTTTTCACCTTATAGATCCACCCATACGCATCCTCCTTCTCGGAGATAGGCATCTTCAACTTCCTCATCTTCTGATCTCCACATTCACCCTTATTCCTCTATAGATTCCCCTCTCCCAAGTGCTAGGTGCACCCCATATTTCTATTTCCCGGTCTTCCCTTGCTCTACCATAGCCTAAACACCCTTCGAAATCCCCCCCCCTTCTGTCTTCAAAATCAGCACCTCGACGACCATAGTATCCCTCCTGGCACTCCCCATATCCACCCCCTCTTTCTTCCCTCTGGAGAGGCTCTAGATGGGGCCTTCTTCTTCCTCCTTCCATGATTTTCACCTCATTTTCCTCCCTACGAATTTCCGTATTCGTGCTTTTTCCTTCCCCTCTTGCCACGGAAGCTGCCGTTTGATTTTGAATTTCTAACATCTTCTTCATCATGTCTCGGAGATCGGCGACTTGTCCTTCCATGGAGGAAATCCTTTCCTCCACCGTCGTTTTGATTTGATTCATCTCCCCTTCAAGCCTTTCCTCCAGAGCATCCACCTTGGCATTTGGCTCTTTGTAAGCTGAAGTAGTTTTAAATTTGTCCACCTCTGCAAACTGTTGCGGAGGATTGATGGATTTTGCTTTGAGTGATTAATTGTTAGATTTTATTTTTAAATATTTTTGGGATTTTGGGATTTTTGTGGAGTTTTTGGATTTTTATGGATATTTTGGGTGGAGCTTTGAAATATTTGAAATAAACTATGGATATTTGGGAGATATTTGAAAATATTTTGAGAACCCCTCCGGTTGAGATCTGCATTCAACACGGCCATCATCGGGGTGTTCTTTCTCTTTGTTGATTAAACCTTGTCGACCCTATCAACTTGACGATAGGGGATCAGGTTTCGTAGGTTTTATGCCCTTGATAGTGAATTCATATTATTATAGACCTTTGAAGGCCTAAAATGAATGCATTAAAACAAATATACTGGTCACCCTCACCGTATACTTGTTTGATTGTTCGAACCCTGTCGACTTCTATTGACCCGTATAGAAGGATCAAGTTCGAACTTGAATTCACTTATTGATCCGCGCAGCGTCCCTAGACGTCACGTGTGTGGGGAGAGTTTTTGAATAGGTATTAGAGACTAGTAAGTAACCTAAAGAAAGAAGAGAACAACTATCTATCTCATCAAACTAAGAAAATTTCTTAAAACCACTAAGCATCAAGAAAATGGAAACACAGTTCTCCATAAAAAATTTTCATTTAACGCTATAAATTTCATTGAATATCATCCCATTTTTATAAGCATCATAAGACCTTTGGATAACACTTATTGAGGGAAAAGGGAGGCGGACCATTAAATGCTTAGAGTGGTTCCAACATACTTTTTAATGCAACTCATTTTCATGCAAAACACATTAACGGGCCTGCCAAACATGATTGAATGGGAGAATAATTAAATAGCAAAAACATAAATAAAAATTACATTAAAATAAATTTAAAGTTGTGCTTGGTCATAATCCTTGGCTCATGGCTTTTGCTTGTTTGGGTTTTTACACTTGCTCTTATAATTGGTCTTGTGGGTTGATTTGTTTGAACCATTTGATATGCTACATCAATAAAACCGTTCTAGCGTTAAGGAACTCGATTGCTACACTTGATAATGACAATGCATGTTAGAATTTCTATCATTTACACTTCTCCTAGCTTATTGTTTTAAAATGTATACCCTCCTGGCTCCTGGTCACCTCCACCCCCACCAAAGTTAAAAAAGAAAAACAAGAGAAGAGAAAGAAAAATCAAGATATACTATTTGGATAAAAAAATAAACTAATAATGTTGATGCTTCATACGTACATTATCATAACAATTATCGTGGCTTCCCCATGCATTAAATGAGGTGTTGCACAGCCAGTGAAGGAATGGCTTTGTCTCGTAAAGCCAACATTCTAATTAGTACCAATTTTGTAATGTACAATTTAATGCTCTTGTAAGCTTTAATATACTGAAATTTTATGTGCTAATTATTTGCCAACATATTTTCTAGGCTTCAATTAAGATGGATTTATTTTCTATATAATGCTAACAATTTACAACACTCGTAGTTATGTGTTTAAGTTCAATATCCTAGAAATCCCTTTTTATCGCCTATTCGAAGTTGGAGATTCTAATACCCTGTAAGTTTATTGGAATATCTATATAAACCATAATGCCTCATTTTGGGGTGCAAAGTAGCCAAATATGAACAAGAAAGTGATGTAGGGTGCTTAGGTTTTCAATAGAAATTTAATATATGATGCAGAAAATAATACAACATGCATAGAAAGCTCGTCATGAATTCATAATATTTAACAACACTAGTTACCTTTGCCGAAAATCAAAATAGAAATCAACTCATGAAAATTCAATAGCCTTCTGCTAGAAATAATATATAGAATGCTATTTCAAGAAAGCCAAGCACGAGTAGACATCCATGCACTTGTTGAAAAATCAAATCCTATCAAATTTGAGTTAATTTAATCACGCATTCAAACCTATAACAAAATTTATAATAAGAAGAAATTAAAAGGGAAATTCACTAAATGCAAGCTTCAGGTTAATATACGGAGATAACTTCTTCCAAAGACCTTCAATTCCCTCAAGTAATCATGAAATTAATTCTTGAAAGTAGGTGTAGTGCATCCAGCGAGAAAGTTAAGTGGACTTGTGTTATTTGCAACTCATTTCTACTTTCAAGCATATTCTAATATTTTTAAGGGTTTTATTACGAGTATCGGATATATGGGATGTGATGGTGGAAAGGACTTGATTGACAATGGCTTCTTTGAATCATATCAGGCTTGATCTTATAATTTTACCTTTTTTTTTGTTTAAGTTCCCAGGAGGTTATCCATCCGACCATCCCACAAATGCTTCATTACAAGTATACGTAATTGTGGGGTTCTCAAAGAAATTTCACTGATTATCCCAAAAGGTGTCTCACTTATTTTACTTATGTTGCATAATATCCCTTCATGATCTTCTGACTGGAATTTTGATTATTTCCTCCCATAGCCTACTAGGATCCATGGTTTGTCTGGGCCTTAGCCCTAGTGATCACTACCCCGATAATGCATTTAGGTACATGAGGAACAGTTCTCTTCGTCAAATACCAAGGATCTGATGAGAAACATTTAGAAATTTGTATTTTTTTAATGTCCATTATATTCTTTGAAGTGATTGATGAACATATTCTGATAAAATTAGTTCTTTGCGTGCCTGTAGTCTAAAGGAAATGTGCTAACTCTTGGTTGGCACTTCAGTATGCTACATATAGGTTGGCATGTTGCATGCGAGCCATAATTATTAGGAGAGATCATACTCAAACCTGTAGTGTTTGTTGGAAGCCAGCAGTGCCACTCCATCACGAAATTTATCTATCTATTAAATTTGAATGCCCCTTCTGTCAGCTGCACCAACTTTATTTTGTGAATATAAACTGTTTCAAAACTTAAATTTGTCAAACTAATTTTCTTATGGGCTTAACTTGTAAGAAAGAGCCTGTTCAACCTATTCTTGTAAATATATGAAATAACTATAAATTTCCTGGTAAATTTCCATAAAAAAGTGAATAAATGGGTGCAGGCATCATCAATTAAGTCTTGTGTTGATTTGCTTAGATGCATCAACCATCTATCAAGTTTCTGACCACTTTTTTGGATATCTTAAATTTCAATTCTTAAGAAATAGTTTGAGATTATTGATTCTGATAAAATATCAATTTCCTAATTAGCCCCTAGTAGTTGGTGAAGTCAAACTGCTGCATATTCATTCTCTCCTGGTTCTTTCAGATATATCAGGGCTAAAAAAAATTTAGAAGCTAGAGGACAAGATTAGATGAAATTGTAAGTTGATTACTTGTTTATTGTTGTACAATAGACAGCGAAAATAACGCAAATCAGAAATCATACAACAAACAACTCAAATAATACGGCGATTTATGTGGTTCGACGAAGATGCCTACGTCCAAGAGGAGGGGATGATGATTTCACAATATTGGAGGAGAAGAAGGATTACAATTTCTCTCTTCTTTTCATGCCTACAATATAATAGCCCTCAAGCCATATTTAAATATTTGAAACAAAACTACAAAGGAAATTTTAATTAATGTTATAATATGGCAAAATCTAATCATGCCAATTAGATCTCCCAACCATGTTAATTAAAATTTATAATGTATACAATAATATATTCCCCTAATTAATGCATCAATCAAATCTCCAATCAAATCAACTTAATTAGGGAAATAATCAACTCCCTAATCAATTACTTAATGAGCCATCAAAGCCAATCAAGGCTAATCTAGATTTGGAAAGATTTTTAAATCAATAATCTACATCTCATCTTTCACTTTAGAAAATGAAAAGATGATAAATTAGGCTCCAATATCAGAATGACTGCATCTGGATAGTTGTCTACGTACCCCCTCTCAAGGGATCAAATCGAGCATAGTTCTTCAAAACAAGTAGACAATCAGTTGTGAGCTTTAATGTTCATCAACTCCTATATTAGGTGAACCTGCTCACTCCTCCAACTAAAGACTTGTTCAATCTGTAAACCAAGTCTTTTGAGTCTTCATATTCAGGCTACTGTAACATGTGGATCTTCTCCTGCAATTCTCCGTGTAAGAATGCAGTCTTCACATTGAGCTGCTCCAAAATCGGACTATATTGTGCTACAAGTGTCAAGTTGTCATGACTCGGCCCGAAAGCGCGAATTAACGAGTCGGGAATAGATTGTCGGACGATAATTAAAATTTTTATTTCCTAAATCTATCTCCAATACATTGAAAAAGCCACTAAACCTTAAAAATATAAATTGATATAAAATGAATTAAATACCTTTTATTCGATGTTTCACGTCTACGATACACATATTCACCTCTTCTACTCATTTTGATTTTATTAAATTATACATGAAAATGTTAGAACATCTACAAGTAAGCTACAACTTAGTGAGTAAAACATGATTCTAAATTATAGTAACCCAAAGTAATTGGAATAATATGCATGATCCCTTTTTCATTTTATATAATAAAATAATTTCATTTAATCATATCATTTCATCAAGACTTTCAATATTATGCATAAATCATATATGTCATATATATTATATCTGTATTCATATCTTTTTCATTCTCATAAATAATACAACCGACATAGAAGTCGTCGTCTAATTTAGTACCAATGAAGGTACTATTTTTTATTTTCCTTTTCCATAACCTTTTTCATTAATGTGCCGGGGTACATTGTGTCCCTAGTTAGTACCATAAAGGAGTGTGCTCCATCAGTCAACATGCACGTGAAAGCATACTAAATAAATCATATCATTTACTTTCTCCATATCATTTCATATTGAATTATATAATAAGCATCATGATAATATAGGATAAATGATATTTCTATGATATAAATCTAAGTCTTTTAATTTAAAATGATCAATTGTCTTTAATAAAGAAAAAACATGTAACATTAATAGTAAATAATTAGATAATAATAGTACTTGATACATTATATATAGGAAAAAACAAATATCATTATTATAATTAAAAGATATGAATACTCACCTTGAACTTAAGAAATACGCTGCTTCACTTTTATTCTTTATTCCAATGATGGGTTGATTTAAAACCCCTATAAAAGATCACTCCACTTCATTAAATTTCTCTAACTTATTATTTATAATTAATTATTATAAATTTCAATTTTAAATTAACGTCTCAAATATTATTGATTGGAACTTCTCTCACCCTCTTGATTAATTATTTATTAAATATATCCAATTATTGCTTGAATTTTAATTTAGCAATAAAATTTATTCTCTTTCTTTTTATATTTATTTTTATATTTGATAAAATATCTCTTTTTCCAATACAATTCATCTCACCAAAACTTCCCTTCATTCCTTGAAATTCTTACTTCCTCCACCATCGAACCAAAGTTTATATCACTTGGATTCTTCCAACATAAAAATCAAAATATATTTTCTTATTATTTATTCAACTAAAGAAACGAAAATTGAAAGTATATAACCTCAAATCAAATCACTTTTTTTTCCTTAAGAAAGAATTCTAAAAAAAACACCCAAATTCTTTTTCTTTCTTTTCCAGATTTTCTCCCTTACCTTTAACTGAACATTCATCCTTGTTTTGATTAGAAATCATATGATGATTTGCACAGAAATAAATAAAAAAATTTGATGAACATACCTTCCTCTTCCACTCTATACTCCTCTTCTCTCAGTTTGCTTCTTCAATGATAACAACGAAAAAGAACGAGTGAAACAAAGATATAACTCATGAGAAGTCATTATTTCTCACTCGTGCACGCGATTAATCAGTTAAAACGATGGAAAATCCATCAAATAGGCGTATACACACCGCACGAGACTGCTCAGATCATGTCTACTCCGTAGTTGCCCATTTGGTTCGTCTGTTTGATAAAAAAACTGGTTCCTTTGAACCGGCTAGCTGAACCGGTTCTTACACAAGTGAACACGGGTCGAGAGATGCTTAACCACTGGGTAGAACACATCATCATAAGAAATCCCTTCCTATTGTGAAGAGCCTTTTGCCACCTAGTCATGTACCGCACATGAGCTCCATGAGATCCATCCTTCTTTGCACACTCCCATTTGCACCAAATGGATTTTCTTCCTGGAGAAAGCTTCACTAACCTCCCAATAACATTCTTCTGAAGAGACTCCTCTTCATCCATAGCCTTCTCCAAAGATCACCATCAGGATTGTCCACTGCTTCATTGTAGTGACTAGGAACTTCAGCCTCCGTGGTTGAAAGTGTAAATGCAATGTGACCCTCAACCAAGCTGGTTTTGAGATATTCCGGCGCCTGGTCCTATTCTTCGCAATAGATTCATGAACAAGAATCGCATCCTCAACATCATTTTCTATCTCTTGATTTGCAGCTGAATCAGGTACCTGGGTAGAAATGATAGGCTTATGTGGAACAAATGAAGTTGCATCAAACTCCAATTTATGCAGTGCATATGTGCTCCCAATAGATCCCTCCACTTGCTTCAAGTCCAGAGGCTTCAACATGCTCACCTCATCGAAAGTAACATCCCTGCTAACGATAATCTTCTTCACTATTGGTTCATAAAGTTTGAAGCTCGTGACTTCATGCTTGAAGCCAATAAAGATCATATTCCTTGCACGCGGTTCCAATTTATCATTCTGAACATGATAATAAATTGAAAACTGAAACACTCTCCAAGTGATCATAATCTCTAGCAGGATGATCTAACCACATCTCCTTTGGGGTCTTGTTCCCAATAGCTACAGAAGGCAGATGGTTCACCAAATGAAATGCATAGTCTATCGCCTCAGCCCAATAGATTCTATCCAACACAGTATTGGATAACATACACCTAACTTTCTCCATCAAAGTTTGATTCATCCTCTCTGGCACCCTGTTCTGCTACGGTATCTCTCTAACAGTGAAATGATGCTCTATCCCATACTCTAACACTCCTGCAATAATGCATCTGAAGTGTATTTGCCCATTGCCTGATCTAATACATTGAAACCTTTTATGAGTCTAAGTTTCAATCCACTTTTTATAAGCTTTGAAAATCTCTAGTTCCTCGCTCTTGCGCCTCATGGTGTACACCCAAACATATTTGAAGTAATCATCAATAAAAGAAACAGTATTGCCATCCGCCGAATGATGCTATTTTCATCGAGCTTCAAATATCTTTGTGAACATACTCCATGATACCCTTTGTATTGTGGATGGCGGTACTAAAGGATACCCTTGTTTTATTACACATAATGTTCACAAAGATCAAGCTTGCTTGTGCTTGTTCTTTTGATCAATCATTATTTCACCAAAGTCATAAGAGAAGTCTCTCCAGCATGAGTTAGCTGCATATTCCATAACATAGCGGCATCAGAAGAATCATCAACAACAGTAGCTGTTCCAACCACGTTTTTTCCCTAAATGTAGTAAAGATTATGGTGACGAACTCCTTTCAGAAAAATCAACGCTCCATGATATATCTTCAAAACTCCTATCTCAATGACTATCTTGTATCCCTTGGTGTCTAAATCCTCAATAACTATCTTGTTTCCCTTAGTCTCTAAAGCCCCAACAGACAGTAAACTCTTCTTGATATTTGGAACATGTCTCACATTAGTCAGTTCTCTCACAGTACCATCATGTATTCTGATGAAGATGCTCCCTATACCAACTATACAACAAGTTTGATCATTTCCCATGGTCTTAACACTACTATCAAGCTCCTTGTAGGTATAGAACCAATATGACAAATGTGATAGGTAGCACCAATATTCAGAATCCAGCATTAACCATCTGAATACAAACTCTGTGAAACTACATATAGTGATACAACTAAATCTTCATCAGGCTATTCCATGCTAAGGGTTGCCTTAGCCTTAGTGGAAACTTCATTTCCTTTTTCCTTCAGCTTCGAACAATCATTCTTTTAATGACCAGTCTCCAAACATAAATCATATTGAGTCTTTCAAAGACTGCACCCATGAGACTTGCCTCGCTTGTTACTGCCCTTTTTCTTCGTCTCTGATCTTCCTTGTTGGAGTATGAGAGCCTCAGCCAAATCATCATTGCATATTCCTTGTCCTGATGCTGGAATTCGTGATTCAACAACACAGTGGTCCCCTCACCGTAGTTCAAGACTACTTCATATGAATGAGTGTCATTATGAAGTTTTTGTACTCATCCGTGAGCGAATTCAATAGAGGGGCGCCTTGTCTTCATCTCCAACATCCTCATCCATATTCAAAAGATCTGCCAACAGCTTTGTGAAGTCATTCAAATGCTCATCAATTGTAATCCCATGTCTCATATGAAACATATAGAGCTGCCGTTTCATATAAAGACGATTCTCCATACTTTTTGTTAGATATTTGTTCTACAAAGTCTTTCATAACTTTACAGCAGAAGTCTTTATCATCATCTCATACATGATCTCCTAAGATAGACAATTTATTATCAAGTCACAAGCATTCTGGTTCATCTTCAGTCAATCTCTCTCAGACATCTCTTCAGGACATTCATCGTTATCCAGAACATCCTCTAGATTCAAAAAGCACAGCACATCTATCACCTCACATTGCCACATGCCAAAGTTTCATTTGCCGTCAATTTCATCACATCAATTTTAATGGGATGTGTAACCTCCTGATAGATCGCTACCTTCTCCACTGTCAAAGTGGATGTATCTATGGCTCCAACGGATCTTATAACCTCCACCAAATTGCAGCTGCTTTATGACACCGGAATTACACCAATCCGGCTCAGCAACAATCCAGAACAAAAATCAGGAGCCTCTGCTTGCTCGATCTGACCAAATCACGTCTCAGAGATTTTCTCCCGTTCTTCAAACCGCCACCAGAAATTCCACCAAAATCCAACTCTGATACCAATTGTTGTGCAATACACAGCGAAAACAACACAGATCACACAACCAAACGAAAGAACACGATGATTTACATGGTTCAACGAAGATGCGTACGTCTACGGAGAGGGGATGATGATTTCACTATATTTGAGAACAATAGGAATTACAATTTGGCTCTCTAGTTCTCTCTTCTTCTCATTCTTATAATAAAATAGCCCTCAAGTCCTATTTAAATATTTGAACAAATGAAACTTTAATTAATGTTATAATATGGAAAAATCTAATCTTGCCAATTAGTTCTCCTGATCATGCTAATTTAATCTCTCAATTTATACTATAATCAGATCCCCTAATTAATACCTCAATCAAATCTCCAAGAGAAATAATCAACTCCCTAATCAATTATATAATGATCCATCAAAGCCTTCAAAATCAAGGCCAATCTAGATTTGGAAAGATTTCCAAATCAACAGTTATAAGCAAGTGTTGGTGAATGTCATCATTATTCATTAGTATGCAAAAATCTTGGCCATTAACTGTTTTGTTCAGGGTTTAATTCTTTCCTAAAACTTCTTTATTGCTTTATTGATAAATTTGCTAACAGAAAATGGAGATAAATATGTGTCCCTGATTTGTGTATAAGTTAGAGCATCATTGCATCTATGGGTTAATTATGTTTCCATTTATCTTTTATAACACTTGATTATTTTTGGTATTCTCAGGTACCATTTTCATGTTTGGTTTCTCAATTGTCTGTTTTTTTTTTTTTTATTTGATGTTTTTCTTTTCTAGGTGAAAAGTACAGAATTTAAGGATGTTCCTATTGAGAGGATGAACTTTACAGAAGACTTGTTGACCAGCACATCACTTACCCGGCAATTGGCTGACCAGATGACACTATCAAAAGCTTATCTAATCATTGCAAAGGAGCATGGAAACTTTGATTTTGCTGCTGAGCTAAGCTCACAGATCAGGAACTGTCAAAGATTACTTTCTCAAGCAGCAGTCAATGGTAAGCGTATCACACTTGTTGAAGCCCGGCCTGTTGCCACTCAGCTATCAAAATTAATCAACAAAGCTCTAAACTACCACTATGACATAAGCACCACAATCTCAACTCTGAGGAGCCACGTCCAAGCCCTCGAAGAGCGTGTCATTGTAGCAACTGTGCAGAGTGCGGCATTTGGCAGATTAGCCGCTGAATCTTTGCCCAAGAATCTCCAATGTGTTAATGTTAAGCTCACTAAAGATTGGTTTGAAGAACCTCCCCTAAGACTGCTTGCTGAAGAGCAGCAGCACTCCCTCCGTCTAATGGATATCAACCTATACCACTTCTGTTTGTTCTCCGATAATGTGCTTGCAGCTTCTGTTGTTGTGAATTCTACCATTGCAAATGTAAAGCACCCACAACAGCTTGTTTTTCACTTGGTCACAGATACCACCAATTACCAAGCAATGGCTGCGTGGTTTCTAAAGAACGACTTCAAAGGGTGTACTGTGGTGGTGAGAAGCGTTGAAGAATTCTCTTGGTTGAATGAATCTTCCTCACCATTGTTTAAACAACTAGCAAGTGCAGAAACACAAAATTGGCATACAAGGTCTCTTTCACTGCTCAAATACTTGCGGTTCTACATCCCCGAAATCCACCCGTTGCTGGAGAGGGTAGTGCTTCTTGATGATGACATCGTCGTCCAAAGGGATTTGACTCCTCTCTTCTCCCTGAATATGCATGGAAGTGTTATTGGAGCAGTGGAGACTTGCCTCGACTCATTCCACCGACTTCATAACTATGTCAACTTTTCTCATCCATTGATCAGCTCGGCATTTGATCCGCAAGCCTGTGGTTGGGCATTCGGGCTCAATGTGGTGGACCTGATAGCATGGAAGAAAGCTAATGCGACCGCGAAGTTTCACTACTGGTTACAAAAGAATGCAGATGGCATGATTTGGAAGGAGGGAACTCTGCCGGCCGGCCTCCTTTCATTTTATGGACTCATGGTTCCACTTGACAGAAGATGGCATGTATTGGGCTTGGGATTCGACTTCGAGATCGATAGTAGGTTGATACAGAGTGCTGCAACTGTGCACTTTAATGGGAATATGAAGCCATGGCTGAAGCTGGGAATTAGTAGGTACAAACATCTTTGGTGGCGTCACATAGATTTTCTACATCCTTATATTAGAGATTGCAAGCTGCAGAGCTAGCAAGATGGATTTTGCTGATTTTTTTGGTTCAGTGGTACTTTATTCATTATAGAGCGGTGGGATTACTATTTTGGGGGGGCGGAAAAATTCATTTTGGAAGATGTAATAATTTCTTTAGATCTTATAGGATTGGGACGGCAATTTTTTTCTTGTGAATAATATATCATGAGGATGTTTTTCAGCAGGAAAATTTTCATGTTGAGTATAGAAAGTTTATTCTTTTAGGTAATGTGGTTGCCTTTAAAACCTGTTTGTGTTGTAAAATGTATGTCTTTATTTTATTCCTCCATCACAGAGAGTGATTGTATATATTTTATTTTTCTTTTGTAGGGATTTACATGGTCACATCCAATGCTCCCAGCAGAGTGGAACAGATACAACAGATACATCTAATTGCATGAGAAAATAATTTCAGTTTTGAAGTGGATATTTTAAAATAATTTGAAGTTAAATGCAGGTCTAATTGATGATATTTAGTGTGTATTTGATAAGTTTATTGATTGATAGATTGATGAAGTTTTAGTAATAAATTTTATGAAGGTTTCTATATCTCATTAGTTGTCCGTTTTTTATTAATGAATGATTAAGATTTCATTTGAGATGATTTTATTATTGTTTTGTAAAATAGCTACAAATAAAGTTATTTTTTAAAGTTGTAAAAAATAATTTCCTAGTATAAAAAAATTTGAAAGTGGTAAAAAAATAATGATCAAATAAAAATTGTGATTACTACATGAAAAATTAAGCAGTAAAAAAGTGGTTCCAAATAACATAAAAGTTATTATGAAATTTGAAAAGCTCAACTTGCTAAATAATTTTTGGAATGTTTATTTAAATCATTTTTTATTTTGAAATTGATGACTATAAATATAGTGTATTCAAAAGAGAATAGTGCTCTTGGAAATAGAAAATTATATCATTTGTAGGAAAAATTATTACATGTGGAGTTCGGATGTACCTCTACGTTCGGATTCCAATAAAATAGTGACACGTAGATTTCTTATTTTTTTGTTTATGCTCAGTCATGAAATTTTTGAAATCACGACAATTCACTCATTTTTATGTTAAAAAAAAAACTTGCAATAGCTCACAAATATTTATGGCTATTAAGAAATAAAACTTTGGGTACCTTTTGAGAAAGAAAAACGAGCAACACCTGATGAAGATGGAAATTGATTTGGAGGACATCAAATTCTCTAAAGGATCATTAGAAATGAAGGAAAAGTTCAAGAATAAGAAAAAAATTACTTGACTAATAATTAGTTATCAATGTATATTATGAGACAATATATATTTTGTTGAGCTTAATTTTTCAATAAATAAATATGTCGTATAGGCAAATACAACAAAACTGTGTTCACCTTCAAGATAGCTCAAGTTCTAAAACAAGCTTGAAATCTTCAATGAGCAATTTACAAACTGGGCAGTAATGACTTATATGTTTTCTGTGATGTTGCACGCACATTAAATTAGAATGTATTCTTTTATATGTCGAATGCCTCGAAAACACATGCTTCTATAAATCAACTATGTAAAATTTCATGTAAAATG
The DNA here is from genome assembly GCF_001605985.2 of Dendrobium catenatum. NCBI lineage: Eukaryota > Viridiplantae > Streptophyta > Magnoliopsida > Asparagales > Orchidaceae > Dendrobium > Dendrobium catenatum. The sequence continues at coordinate 11,665,130 of NW_021318693.1, forward strand.
ATACTTTTTTGGAAGTTCATTTATTCTCTCATATGTAATTATTATGTATTTTTTCTCTTTCATTTATGTGATATTTTTGTTCATTTTGATACTTTTTTGAATGATATCAAAACTTGTACACATCAATACATTTTCCAACAAAAAAATTATTATGTATTTTGACGTTTTTTTTTTTGCATGATATCAAGCTGTGTATTATTGTGTATTGTTATGTATTACTATATATTTTTGTGTATTGATGTGTATTGATATGTCTTATTGTGTATTATAATGCATTGTTGTGTATTGTTGTGTATTATTGTGCATTATTGTGTGTTACTATGTATTGTTGTATATTTTACTGTGTAGTGCTATATATTTTGCTATGTATTATTGTGTATTGTTGTGTATTACTATGTATTTTACAGTATTATTGTGTATTTTACTGTGCATTGTTGTGTATTTTATTGTGTATTTTAGTTTGTATTGTTGTGTATTATTATGTATTCAAGCTTGCATAAAATCTCAAATTGTTTTGCAAATAAAAAACAGATAACTATTAAGGATGTTAATAGTATACCAAAAGTACATAATAAACGATATTATTTATAAGATTGTATTTTTACTAAACACTTCTTATGTAATTGTGATGCCCCAAAATCTAAATTACAAGAATTATTTATTTATTTTTTAAATAAACAACAACCAGAGTTATCCAATATCATCTATCAGTAATAAACAATAAAACATATTTTATAATTTAATATATCAATTTACACATTTATATTCTTTCTCAAAATCATATATAGTACTCAGGATCTACATATTTATATCATAATTATATCTTGTCCTTAGTACAAAAGAATAACTAAAAAAAATATAACCTGAATAATTATGACTAGCCTCACACTCCTGCTCCCCTGCCTTGACATGAAGTCATTTAACCACATGTAATGAGCTTAAAAAGCTCAGCAGGTCACCAAAACCTATAACTAAATTCAAAGCACGGTAACGAAGCAATAGGCATATTAACGAACTTTTATTTGGTCCGGTGAACGTACGCTCCTCTACGTTCGGCCACCAATATTTTAGCGACACGTAGCATGAAGAAAAGTCGCCGACCCGACCCGCTGTTTTTTGGGTTCTAGCGCGTGTGTTTTTAAAAATCCTTGACGAGCCGAACAACATCCCATCACCTTTTGGATATATTTCAAATACCTAGCAAATATCGAGTTGTACCTAGTTTTTTCTAGCCATACCGAGCAAATACCTAGCAATACCGAGCAAATCCTTAGCAATACCGAGCAAATCCTGAGCATTTTATAGCTCCCAAATATTTAGGATTTTTACGAAATAAAATTTTGGGTACCTTTTGAGAAAGAAAAACGAGAAACACGTCATGAAGATGGAAATAGATTTGACTGACGTCACATTCTCTGAAGGTTCATTGAGAAAGAAGAAAAAACTTAAGAATAAGATGAAACTTACTTACCTAATAATTACTTTTCAATGTATATTATGAGGCAATATACGTTCTGTTGAGCTTAATTTTTCAATAGAGAAATTTATCGTAGAGACAAATACAACATAACTTTTTTCACCTTCCAAATAGCTCAAGTTCTCAAACAAGCTTGAAATCTTCAATGAGGAATTTATAAACTATGCAACAATCGTTTATGTGTTTTATATGATGTTGCATGTGTTTGCTGTGATGTGGCGCACACATTAACTTAGAATGTATTCTTTTATATGTCGAATGTCACAAAAATGCATGTTTTGCAAATCAACTATGTAAAATTATATTTTTTTTGGAAGTTCATTTATTCTCTCATATATAATTATTATGTATTTTTCTTCTTTCTTTTATGTGATATTTTTGCATTATATCAAAGCTTGTACACATCAATACATTTTCCAACGATAAATTATTATGTATTTTGATGCTTTTTTGCACTATTGCAATTCGAGCTCACGAGTTTATATTTTTGATGAGAACAAACATTGTGGCTCACATCCTATTGTCTACTTGTATTTACAATATATTTTTGTTTAAGTGTATACTAACGTTTTAGGAACACCGTGCACCATCTAACGAAGATTCAAGATTTAAGTTTGTCTAGAATATGTTTTGCTGTAACATTTTTTGTAATATTCATTAATGTATTTTTTATTTCTTGAGTCAAGTCCTATAAGGGTGTATGCTTGTTTGGTGATCATGCACACACACACTCAAGGAGAGTGAGATTGTGTCAAAACCAGAAGTTCAATTTTGAACTAATCGTACTGTACAATTTATATTGTATTGTACGATCAACTCTTCAACTAATCATACTCGACGATTTAGATCGTCTAGCATGATCAGTTATGATCATGAAAAATAGCCGACAATCATAATTTAGTTAAGGTTTTGAATTTCATATTTTGTTTTAATCATCTAGGACGATGTACATCGTATTGGATGATCTATGACAATCATGTCTAAATTAATCTTATGATTAGGGAACTAGTTATGGTTAATGTGTTCAATCCGATCGTTGAGAACGATCAATGAAGATCGTATTGGACGACTTGAAAGGTACATGGGATGATACTTAATTGACCTAGATGAAATACCATAATTTTTCTTCTAATTATTCAAGACGATCCCCGATATCGTATTGGACGATATGTATAAATTTGAACTGATCATACTGGATAATCCTGAGATCATCCAAGACTATTAGGTCAAATTCTGCACATCGTACTAAACGATTCTAAGATCGTACATGATGATATTTGGCGCAATAATTGAGTTTTTAGGACCTGAAGCCCTCTATTTAAGCACATCATACTAGACAATCCTACGATCATACTTGACAATCTTTGCCGCCAGAATTGATGTGATGCCCCAGATATCAATAGTGAAAGGATTCGTCTGACATTCTGATCGAACTCCATTCCAGTTTCCTTGCTCGGACCTGAAAATCTTAACCACATATAATGAGCTTACAAAGCCCAGCAGGTCACCAAAGCCTAGAAACGAGGTCTCACAATTGATTTCTTAGGGTTTTTTAAGCCCTCTATTTAATCTTTCTCAAGGCATTTTGTAAGTGTCTTTGGCTGCCATTGTGACTTCGTTCTTCTGGAGAAAACTTGAAGAGAAAACTTGAAAGGGAGAGAGGAAAGGATGGAGCTTAAGAGGGAGATGATCTTTGGAGGGGGTTTCAAGAGAGTGTGGAGGGGATTTCACATAGTTGCTCCGTCAAGCTTGCATCTTAGTACCATCGAATTCATTGTTCGTTTTGAGGGAAGTTTTGGGAAGATGAAGATCTCTTTAGTGTCGAAGGACTCTGCTACTCCGACGCACCAGGGAAGGTAGAAGTGATTTTGTAAGGGCTTCTCTGCCTAGCTGTTGGGGCTAAAGGAGAGTCACTAAATGTTTAGTGCAATATTGGGAGTAGGGCTGCAAACGAACCGAGCGGAGTCGAGTATGTGAGTGTTCATGTTTGTGTTCATTAATATCAGCTTGTTCAAGTTTGGTTCATATTTGTTCGAGCTTTATTATTTATGTTCATGTTTGGTTCATTTAAATTAATGAGTGTTCATGTTCAGTTCATGTTCATTTCATGTTCGATTCGTTTAGTGCTTTTCGAGCTTTAAACAAACAAGCATGAACGAGCTATAACGAGCTCTACTTTTAGATGTTCTTTAACTTAACAAATGAGCTTTATCGAGCTTCCTAATAAACGATTATATCAAGCATGTTCGCGAACATATTTTATAATTTTTTTTAAACTATCAAACAAACACGTTCATGAACATATCTATGAACAAATACATTTATAATAAAAGCAATTGTTTATGTAAAATGAAAATAACATTAATAAATATGAATATATTTTTAAATAAAACTTACATGTTGCATATTATATAATCAAATATTAATTAATTTTATCGAGCTTATTCACAAGTTCAAAATCGAATATGAATCAGGCTTTTGTCGAGCTTAATGTCGAGTTTGTTCATGAGCTTCAAATGATGTTGTTCGTGAACATAAATGAGCCGAACACATTAGTGTTCAAGTTTATTTATTTAAGAATTGGTTATTTTTAAAATATTGTTAAGTTTGTTTGTTTAATTTAAATTAAATTGATCCAAACGAGCTTTAATCGACCGAACAACGGTAAGCTCGTCAAACGTTTGGGTTCGTTGCAGCCCTAATTTGCGGGAGGGGCCTCCTGGGAGAGGCTTGGACGGTAGCGTCAAGTGTGAGACCGAACCACCATAAATTTGATGTGTTCTTTCTGATTTTATTTTTCGAGCTTTATTTTTTAATTTATTTTGGATAATAACTGCTTGTTAAAAATTTGTGATTGATATTATGTTGTATTGATTATCTATTTTCAAATGTTGAAAAAACTTTAAGAATATGATTTTCTTTTTGTTGAACCAATTCACTCTCTCTCTCTCTCTCTCTCTCCTCTCTCTCTCTCTCTTCTCTCTCTCTCTCTCTCTCTCTCTCTCTCTCTCTCTCTCCCCCCACTCTTAATTAGTCTCGAGACTAGTTCTTTAGGGTTTAACAACCCCCTCGAACTTTCATGCACGATATCAAGTTGTGTATTATTATATATTATAATGTATTATTGTGTATTATTATGTATTCCCGTGCATTGTTGTGTATTATTGTGTATTAATATGTATCATTTTTTTTTATGTGTATTATTGTATTTTGTTATGTATTAATGTATATTTTATTATGTATTATTGTGTATTGATATGTATTCAAGGTTATATAAAAGTCCAATTTGATTTGTAAACAAAAAAGTATATAACTATAAATGATGCTAATAGTATATCACAATAACATAATAAAGGTGGTTATTTATAAGTTTGTATTTTCACTAAACACTTCACATGTAACTACCTCAAATAATTTTATTCCACAATCTCATGCCCCTAAAAAAAACTTATAAAACTTAAATCAAATGAATATATTGTTAGTTTGCTTCCCAATTGAACAAATCCTTGAGGTCATTAAGGCTTAAGCTAAAATCATAGCAATACACAATGCGTATTAGCAAAAAAAACTTATATTTTTCAACATAATTTCTCTAATACACAACTGTGTAAAATCTCAAAAAGCTTTCAAATGAATAAATAAAATATTGTGTATTCATATAAACTTGAATATTTAGTAATACACAACAATACATAATGCACATTAGCAAAAAAACATATTTTTCAACATAATTTTCTTAATACACAACTTTGCAAAAGCTCAAAAAGCTTTCAAATGATCAAAATAAAATATTTTGAATTCATATAAGCTTAAATACATAACAATACAAAATAAAATACAAAGCAAAATATACATTAATACATATCAATACATAGTAATACATATCAATACACAGTAATGCACAACAATACACAATAGTACATAGTAATATACAGCAGTTCACTTCAAATAATTTCAATCCAGAATCTCATTCCCCTACAAAAAACTTATAAAACTTAGATCAAATAATTATATATTTAGTTTGCTTCTCAATTGAACAAATCTATGAAGCCATTAAGGCTTAAGCCAAAATCATAACAATATACGCCAATACTTTGTAATACACAGTGCGTATTAGCAAAAATATATATATACTTTTCAACATAATTTCTCTAATGCACAGCTGTATAAAAGTATTGTGTATTCATATAAACTTGAATATTTAGTAATACACAATAATACTTAGCAATACATGGTGTATTAGCAAAAAAATCATTCCCTCTTGAAGACAAACGCATCACCCTGTTAGGATAATAAATTGCTAAGGATGTCCTAAGTAAAATTTCTATAATGAGAGATCAAATTATCATTGAAGATGCTTTCACATTAATGAAATACAAGTTTTGATTAATGATGTGCAATTCCATGCATTTTATTTATTTCAAAGCATATTAATGGTTATTTAATCCCCCATTATAGATATTACTTGATGTTGTTATTTTTGTATATTTTGTTTTATTGATGATATTTTCATCTATTATATTTTCTTTTATTATCCTCCCATATCAGCTACATAAAGATATATGATAGTACCATGAAGGCAATCTAGTAAATATATAGTCCATTTCAATTCTCTCCCCTTCAAACATGATATTAGAGCTATGAAATAAAATATTCCCTAAATACTTCCTCGTTGATGCCACAGTACCTCTCCAACTTTCAATCTCTAATGTTATGTTTTCGCACCTCTCTTTGATTATGAGAATAAAAGGCCATGCAGGCTACGATTTGATTATGAGAATAATAATAAATACAAAGAGTTATGAGTCTACAACTCACCAGAAATTCTACAAGCAAAAAATCATGACCATGCAGGCTATGCAGCACAAAGAGTATTACAATTTCATACTTTTCCTGTAACTTTCAGTGGCCTATCCGCACATTCTGAGAGACGTTTGGTAGCCTTTCATTCCTCTGCCACCTTAGAATTCATTAAAATGTATTGCACCGACTTTCCAGACAAGATAAGTCGTTGCAAACATTACAGTACTGATGAAGACAAAGGAGAAGGCAACAACGAAGAGATCATTGCCCCCAGGAAGCTGAAATTTCCAGCCTTCCTTCGATAATCCACGATTGCTGTCATCAAACAAGTTTGTGGGAGCTTCAGGGAGGCCGGAGCGCTTCTTGCCTTTGTCTGTCTCTCTTAAAGCATCCAGAACTTTGCTTCCCATTGCTGGTTTTATGGGCTTTGATTCAGTATATTTTGAGAGAACCCTTGCAGCTCTGAGCTTCTCCCTTGCTGTCAGAGGTGCTCTCTTCAGAATTGGTTTTGGCATTTGAGGTGGAGTTTCTTCCATGCCTTCAGATGATAAAAACTGGTCATTTGAAGTTGTGTTTTCAGTGGTAACAGATTCTGAACTGCTTGGTTCATCAGCAACGTTCTTACCATAATTCCTAGCAACAATCATTCCCCATCTGATCTTATTCTTAGAATCACTCAATCCATAAGATAACGATATTGGAGCGTGCTCAAACTTTTTCTCACTAAATGATCTCATGCATGATGGATATTGCTTGAAACCCCGAATACAACTTGAGAAGTGCCTGAGCTTTACCTGCAGAGATTGTAGAGCTGTTAGGAATAAATGTAATGGGTGATTTAGTGGGTATTATGTAATTATAGACCTATTTGTTATTAGGTTATCACTTATCAGAGGGTTATCAGGTTTTCTTGTATGCTGTAAATGATCACTCTTAGGTAGAATTAGGGCATGGAACTAAAATTAAGAAGACAATGGAGTTTTGGAACACTCCCTCTGCAGACAATTCTGTAATCCAGTCCTGTATCTGACCTCTTCCATTTTTTCTTTTGTATGGTTATTCTAGTAATCCAGTCCTCCAATGAAATATCAGGATGAGCTTTGTCACTTACCAGACAAAATTATGTTATGGCAAAGTCTCCCTAAAAGGTTTACCTAATTTCACTAGCACAAACTCAGATTAGATCCACAATTGATCCTGGCAAGCGAATTGGGTGTCTGTAACCTACTGACTTTAGGATTAAATTTTCTAATAGTCAATTTGCTATCTATTACCCACCTTTTCATTTCCTTAGTTTTCAATATTATATAATTACACAAAATGTTGATCAGTAATTATAGGTATAATACAGGGATCCTGAAGTCATTAATGCTAAATTTGGCGAAAAGAGAGTTTTCATAAATCCAACCAGTAGAAAGCACACTATAGCTATTTATTTTAAAACAATAGAATTATATATTTAGATGCGACAATGCAAGAGAAGGACAAAGAAATTGTTCAATTACTTTTGAGCTCCAATGAATTAAAAATTAAGGCTTAGTTCACCTATATATCAAATCAAAGCAATCCCATTGATATAGGCTAAATAGCATGCATCCTTGAGTAAGCATGCTCAATGCATGAAGCTTCCATCAAGCATCTTTTAAGAAAAATTTATAATAGTTTACAATCTTATTCTAAAGTCAAAACTCCTAATGATAAAATTCAGATAGAAAAAGACAATTTTTTAAGATTATCAAACTTGCTTGCAGCATCCTCACCATCTTTACCATTCTTATCCCAACTATTTGGGGTCAGTTTATTCATTAGTTCCCAGTAATATTTTTCTTTTTCTTTTGTCTTTACGCACAACTTCTATCCACATTACTATCTTTATTACTAATCCTTTGAACATAATTTTATTCACCTATCTTATTGGTGCATCTTCAACCCTTCATTGGGCACATTTTTCTTTCTAATATTTTTGCTTAAGAAATCCACCTAGATATTCTCTTAGTTAACTAATATTTAGGTTCTTAAGAGCTTAGGTATGTACCCCATAAGTTTCTAGGGCATTAAGAAGGAAACGCTTTGACAATGAAATTTATTTGATAGAGCAACTAGATTCCTATGAAAATTTAAGAAATGTGTACCTAGAACTTAAATCTTCAGCCTTTCATCAGACATTTTCTGCCTGATTTTTTTCTTAAGACATCTGCCCATTAGAAATTTAGGTCCTTAAAAGCTTAGGTACACAATTTTCTAATGCATTAAGAAGAGAAGGCTTTAACAACAGAAACTATTGGATGAAGCGACTAGGACCTCGTTTGGTTCCCCCGACGTTTTTTTGTTCATAAACGGAGGTATTACAACGGAAGTATAATTTTTTTTCTTCTCAGATCGGCGAAAATACGGAGGTGTAGCAAAAGGTCTTTTGAAAAAGTCGCATAAACAAACAGTAAAATAATAATATTTTCACTAATTGAAATTGGAAACGTAGAACTTACAGCCAACCAAACGAGGCCTAGATTCCCATGGAAAATTAAGAAACTTGTGCTAGAACTTATATATTAAACAAGTTGACTCAGCTGGATCAGCAACTCTAATGAGAGCTAGTCACATGACCAAGTTTGCCAGACATCTTCCTCAAATCATAAAAAAGAATAAGAAAAGGGAGGAATGGCTTTAAAATCAAATTTAACCGAGGTTGCAATGATATCCAGAGCACAAGCAACACCCACGCCAAAAGAAAAACTCAAGTAATGTTTTAAAGCTGAGCTACTTGATTCATCAATCAGTGATTACTTGATGCAAGAAGGAAAGAAAATGCACTCTATAACCCCTAAAAACCGGTTGTGCCTTCTATTTTTTTCCTAATTTAAAATGGGCAAGTTGGCCCCTTTATAAGCATCGGTAACACTGGCTCTTCGTTAGCACTGCAATATCTCGCTGATTCCTTCTTACAACTGTGTATCACAACCTTCAGAGTTTATATCTCGCTGATTAACCATGCCATTATCTCTCTCCTTCTCCCCATAGCTTCATCACTTCAGCCCTATAAGCTGTAAGGCCTCGAGGGTGGTTTTTCATGAAAAGCAATAAAAAAAAACCTTTTTTTCCAAAAGATTTTAGCGTTCTGCTCACTTCAACCCCAAAAATATATATATTTCTTCAGAAGATTTTAACGTCTACTCCAAAATGTCTTCTTTAACTGCCCCTAAAAACTGGTTTTTTTAAATTCAAGCGCTTATAAAATTAAATGGCAATAAAAAACGGATACCCCCGCTAGTACGGTAACAGCTTTTGGTTGCTAGAAAATGGAAACATATAGAAATTATAATAAACTTACAGCTGAGGGGATCTCCCACGGGTAGGAGCACATGCTGTTCGCCATTTCCCGATCATGTAGAAAAACAGTAAGAGCAGAAATGGAAGAGGGTGCTCGACGGAATGGTGGATTGCTTTTCTGTGGCCAAAATATCTTGCAACCCAAACTTTGGTAAAAACAGGATCAATTTTAATTTATATCAAGCGGTGTTTCTCCGAAAAACCCTTATTTTTTTTTTTTTTTTGGGAATTCCGAAAAACCCTTTGGATTATATATTTTTACAAAGATCAGTTTTCGGCCGAAATACCTGGGCAAAAATTTCTTCCTAATAATTATATAGAGGGAAATTTAATTTTTATGTCTCATAATAGTCTTAGGTTTTATTTGCGACGGTTTTTTTTTATGCTTCTTAAAATAATTTTTTTATAAAAAAAATTAATTTTGATACTAAAAATATGCTTTAAGAAACAGTTAAAAAATTATCCCAAATAAAAACTTAGATTATTATTATTTATTTTCTTAAATAAATATATTTGAAAATTTATTTCACTTTAAATTATCATAGGAGTTGGAAAACTCTCTCAAAGCTCTCCCAAACTTTCAAGAGATTTTATTGGACTTATGCTATCAATGTTATGCATGTTATAGAGTATAAGTCCATACATTATATAGATAATTCATTTAGAACTTAAGACCTCTTTCCAACATCTTCTCCATTTTTAGCAATTTTAGAACTCATATGATCAATTTGCAGGAAAGCTTTACACCAACAATGTCAACCTTCTAATCATCTATTAAAAGTGATGTTATACTTCTGATTATTTTGATTTGAGTAAGTCAATAGAAATCTAAACCCTAAACTCTGTGTGTCATTAGATATCATATTACCTTTTTACAAATATATTTGAATCATATTCCGGCATTATTTGAACTTGAAAAAGATTTGACTTAGTTTTGATAGAAAGTTTGAGCAATATTTGAATAAGATTTAAACAATAATAATGATCAAATATGATTGAAACAACCTTTGAATAAAGTTTGAGCTAAAATCGAACATTGTTCAAATAATGTTGACATTATTTGAACAAGATTTGAGCATTATTTGACAATGTTTCAAACCATTTTATTTTGGCCTTATTATCTTATATGGAATTTACTTATTGAAGATTTTTTTATATGCATACAAATATCTACTCGAATCATATCTAAACAGAGACATTACACGGATGGTGTAATGGAGAATCTTATTAGACAAGTTTAGGCTTATTGATCTTATTAGAAGGAATGAGGAATTCACATTTTAATAGCTTTTTCAAATCTCTTAAATTGCTATTCAATGGGGCCTTAAATTCATTAATTATTATTGCGGATGATCAATACTGAAGAGAATGAGGGATCCTCTATTTTGTTCAATATTAGAAGTGAAACAAAATATTTTGAGTTTTTGAATTAGCTATAATCATCAGGTTGATATTTAAAGAATTTTTATCTGAGGAATTTAAGAAGATGAGTATAAACAGTAAGTTAATAGATGACTATTTAGATGGAAATAAATACTTCATGAATGTGGTCCTTGAGAAAACTTTTATAGAGTGCACTAATAGTGATGAAGTATGGGACTTAGATTTATATTATTTTAAAATTATGTCCGGCTCAAACTTAATAAATAGAATAATGTTTTATTAAGATGCTTGCATTGGTTGAACATGAGAAAATTTTATTAGGACATCCATGAGGTATATTATCATAGGAAAGGAAATTGAGAGAGCTAATGAAGTACTTGATACACTATAAGTCCACAGCCCAAGAAAGGAATGCCCCATACAAGTATAATGTCACTAAATATGTTGTATCTTTATAGTGATGTGCTTTTGAAGCCATTTTAAAGCTATGTAAAAATGATTAGAGAACCTTAGGAAAAAATAGTAACCAAGAATGTTAAACTAAAAGAGTAACAAAATGCTCAAATATATATATATATATATATATATATAATCATTATCAATAAATAAAGATGTACATTTATGCAAAGTATTAGATTTTAATTATTAGTTCATGCCAAAAAAAATTATTATAAATTAAGTATTAAATCTTCATTTAAATTATTATTTATAGGTGATTGTTCCTCTTACACTAGTGCATAGAGCTTATGAAGATTACTTCTACGCATTCATTGTACATACTCCTACCGAATATAGTGGTCACACCTTGGAAAAAGTAAGAAAATGGAGATGAACATCATTTATCTACAAGCTAGTCCTTGTCCTTTTCCGAAGAGTTGAACAACTTTTTTGTTACTATATAAGAGTTGAAGAAAAACAAGTTTCGATTGAAGACTAATCAATTAAGGTTGGAGTAGAAATTGGTTGCTATGATAATTTTTTTCTTTCAAAATTTTATACATATAGCAGTGAAGGAAAATATGAATGAAATCAAGGGGGTATTTTCCATTGAACTTAGCTATTCATTTTGTTAAGGTTGGGATGAGGTGGAGAAAGGAAATGAGATGATGAAGGAGGTGGAGGAGATAACCAATGTTAACCAATCCCTTATTATCATATATATACATATAAAAGATAAAGGAGTCAAGAGATGTTAACCTGCTCTTGTTAGTTTATGTAAAACTAATTACTTATCAAAGAAGGTGATAACATATTAAGATATTTTTGTTTGAAAGCTTTGCAAATTCATCAGAAAAGATGGACACAACAAATTCATGCGCCATTGACCTTTTTTGGCTAATTAATAAAGAATAGTTATCTTTATTTAAGGTATGGATACCAAGATTGGAAGACAACTATAAAGATATAGAGGTGATAGTTGACATTAGAAACATATCATGGTTTCAAGAATTGAATACACCTACAAAATGACTTGATAATAAGGTAGTGACTCTACAAATTGGAATAAAGTACAATTGATGCTTTGTGAGAACTCACTACCTACGAAGCCCATGATGTTATATGACTCGGGCTTTTCTTTTACTCCAACGTAAAACCTTAGAAGCAATTTTGATTTTATTTTTCCTCTTAATTACTTGAGATATTATAATTATTTGATAATGGGCAGAAGCTTTTCTCATTCAAAGCTCTAAACGCAAACCATTTGAAATAAAAAATAAAAAATAAACTATGTACTACTAGCTCATAAATATAGTCTTTTGCAATCTTAAAAAAAAAAAAAATTATATCAACAAGTAGAATGTGATATTGATTATGTGGTTGTTAAAGGATGACTTGAAGAAAACAATGCCATTAGCTTAAGGACTATTGAGGTAAATAGGATTGGCCTAAAATGAATCCCTTAAAGTGTGTGCGTGGTGTATCTTTTTAGGTTTCATTGTTCAACATAGAGGCATATAAATCGGTCCTAATAAAATAAAAGCTTTCCAATATATGGAACCCTAAAATAGCTTTATACATCATTAGTGTTGCATTCCTTGTAAGGTTTATTTCTATTTTGGCTAAGTAATGCTAGCCTTTTGCTGCCTTGGCAAAAAAGAATATGCATTTCCACTAAGATTAAGAATGTCATGATGCTTTTGATGATATCAAGCACTACTTACTAAATCCACCAGTATTGGTTGCTCCAATTATAAGGAAGCTCATAATTCTACATATATACTACAATGTTAGATGATTCAATTGAAATGTTGTTGGCTCAAACCAATAAAGACAACAAGGAAAATACCTTATACTCCTCATTTATCATTTTATTCACACTAAAATAAAATATGCGCTGATATAAAAGCACGATTTCGCATTGGTGTTTATGATCCAGAAGTTGAGACATTACATGTAGTATCTACAAATAAATTTTATTTCAATGATAAATCTTTTGTAATACATAGTAACTTGTTCCACTCTAGTTGGATTTCTTGCTAAGCAGGCGATGATATTGATATACTTTAATATTACTTCAATTTCACATCAAAGAAAATTTTTTGCCAATTTTTCTTGGTAGTGCACCCAAGTCATGTTGATGCACAACTAAATGATAATATATTGGATAAGTAGATATTTTTGTTCAATGCCTCATAATGGAATTCTACGTTGATGATGCATCTACAATAAATGTAAACTTATTATAGCTAATTTATAAAGTAAAGGCATGCATTGGCCTAATCAGCTTTTATGCCTTATTAAGATGGAATTCTTTGATATTCATATCGCTTGATGAAGTCACATATAAACAATAAAGTTGGATAGGAGGTCCCAGTATTAATAATAATAATTGTATCAACATGGAAATAAAGAAGATAAAATTTTATAGCAATACTCAATAGTGATCAGCCAAGTTACATTAATCAATGAAGTTTTTAAGCATGACCTCTATACTATTATATGCGAATCGAGGACCTATTGAAAGCATCCTTGACGTTGCATTGATTAAGGTGTTGTGTTCCCTTAATGGAAAAAAAAGGCTCTAGAAAGCTAGACAAGGAATTGTCAAGTTCATATGGAGATCCCATGATGTTGGTAATCCAAAATAGAATGGTTATGCCACACACACACTTAACCATTTTGAAGTAGCACCATTAAATAAGCAAGATTTTTCCTTAATTGCATCAACTAAACAGCATGAGCGTTTGTGACATATCATTTTTTAGTCCTGATCCAAAAGCAGGTGATGATAGTTTTATTCAAATTCAAATTAAAGTTATAATGTTGCCACTCATTATCATCAATAGTGCCCTTTATTGAAACTTATTTAAATAAATATGGCTTAGTTGTCTTGGGAAAGACAAAGTCCGTGAGGTCATATCGTGAGTTACATGAACGAGTATGTGGGTTCCATCAATCTAGCCTAAAGATAAAATTAAAAAAGGACTTAGCTATTGTTGGCCATTAATGATGCAATATTGCATAAAATATGCGAATAAGTGCCATCATTGCCAACTCTTCATTCTAGTATTGGTTGGCTACGTGTGGCAATGACATTTGATGGCTAGTGGTGGAAGCGGAAAATGGTGGTGGCGACAACAATGACTGATGGGGTCGATAGTCGATAGTGGCTAATGCCATGTCATGGCGCTGATTAGAGGAGGGTTGTGATGGTAGCCATAAGCAGGTGATGTTTGCTATCAGTGGTGGCGACAACTATTGACAATTTACAATATATTTGGAACTCGACCAAATCCAACAAGTTTTAAATACATCAAAATTAAACTAGATAAATAATTCAATTACTTTAAAGTATTATTTTTCATTTTTTTCATTAAATCAAATGTCATTATTTTCAAAACTCCTTCATTTGAAATACTTTATACCTATTTTACTTCATACCAAACAACCCCTTAATGAATTGCCTTGACTATTACCTAATTCTTAGACCTTCAGTGTAATCTATTTTTTTTCTTCTTTTTATCCGATTTGTTTTTTAACCTTATTATCTTGTGCTCATAAGCAATAACAAAATTATGTCAAATATCAATATAATAGTAAGATAAATCTTTTGATCAATATATAACAGTGACCTTAGTGTCCCAAGATTGAGGAAAACATATATGAATTCTATTAATTACTATATATATGTTATAATATATTTTTTTTTGTTGAATACAAAGCGAGTTTGATTTATTTCATTCTTTTATTTATATGTGATGTAAAATATATCATAGATTTCCTTACCAGTTTTGCACATTGATATAAACATGAAATCTTTTTTTTTTTTAAATTTAAGAGCCAAAAGAAGACCTTCAATTAGTTGAAATTAAGATATGCTAATTCACATTCTTTATATATGTGTGTAGTCATAGTATGGAATTTTACAAAATTTACTTCTATAAATTCATTAGGGTGAGCACATCATACAATTATTATATTTCATATATTCAAAATTCAATAAACAATATAAATGAAAATATTTTTATTTTTTAATAATCAAATGGTCTACAATCAAATAGTGGGGTTCTAATAATAGAATACCCTTGTTTCATACTCTTGTTTCCAAAGTGTAACATACTCTTGAGTTTTTACACCTTTAACAAAGAATTTGCTTTAATACCAATTGCTATAATACAACCAAGAGGGAGGGGAAATTGGGTATCTTAATAACTATTTAATTTATAGAAAGCTTTCTTTGCCATTTTATTTATTATGCTAAGCAAAAAATTTATTTTCTTTTAAATGAAATAGGTACATACACAAAAAAATTAACCTCCTTTTATATTTTTCTCAATACAAATAATAATATCATTTTTAAACAATTATAGTTCAATATCTTAATTCAAGATTTATAAGTAACATGAATGATATCACATTTTAATTTATTTTTTATTATAAATTTCTGTTCAAAATAAATTAAACAATATAAAATATTTTTCAATACAATCTTTACATAAAAATTTGATTTTAGCTTTTCCCTTTTATTTCTCATGAGTTACTTATAAGAAGCAATCTATATCTCAAAGTATAAGCATGTGAAATTAATACATGATTACAATAAGTAAATAAATATGCAAAGTAAATAGTGTGAAAAGAAAAAAGATTTCAAGCCAATATAGAGTGAGTTGGCCACCCAATAGGCATATGTTCACTCAGTGAGTCATTCTTTCTGAATTTCCACTGAGCTCTCATTCACTAATGCAAAGTATAAAAACCTCTTTTCTTCATGGTAATGCCATAATGGAGTCATGTTATAATTTTATTTAAAGTGTGAATCTCGTTACACTTAGGCTTCGTTTGAGACGGCTTTTTTATTGCTTCTTAAAACATAGTTTTAGTGCAAAATTTTTAATTTTTGTACTAAAATTCTGTTCTAAAAAGCAAAAAAAAAATATCATTCCAAACGAAACCTTAGTATAACCCCCCTATGACCTATGTAATAGCATAAATTTAAGGTATGATACTGACTACTCTTAGCACACCTTGGTAGGTAATTAAGCTTTTATAAGATGTCTTGTTAAGATCAATCATCACTCTCTTTAGATCAACAAAATAAGCTTTCAAAACCTAAACACTCAAACTCATGCATCAAAAGTTCATAAGAGGAAAAAGAGTTGATATAGGAACTTTCATTTTTTATTCCCTTTGTGGAATTTATCTCTTAGGGTTTAAAATTATAATAATAATTTTTTAAAACTTATAATTGTATTTATAATAATATTATGGTAGTAATTATTAGCCTTCATACTAAGAAAGTAACTTTGAAATTCAATCCATTCAAATTTTGAAATTCATAATTAATAAAAACTTGATCCTATTGATTTATTTTAAAATATAACATATCAAACAATATAATCAAATTTGTATAAAATGATCATAAGATCAATTTTTATGGATTATGTAGGCTCTTATTTAAGCAAGCATTTCGATCAAATTCAAATATGAGATTAAACTTGATTGTACAGTATAATCTATACAGACAAAAAGTGTGATATAGTTAGTTCTATATTTTCTAATAATGCATTTTACTTAATTTAATTATTTTTTATTTTGATTTATGAGTGTATGTAAGTTATATTAATACACCAACAACTTAAAATATGGCAGTTTTATTACTTAAAAATAATTTTATTTTTTGAGCATGACGCTTGATCATATGATAGCTATTGAGTTCACTCGAGCTAATGGCGCCCATGGCTTTGCCTAAGTCATAAATATACTATTGATTTGAATTTTTTTTTTAACTTCATTTGAATTAACTGAGATCATTAATGTACCAACCTTATATAAAATTATTAGCATGTATCAACTTATATATGACCATTAAAATAGTGATTATAAACTTAAGCTCATGAAGTTAGTAATTGTGTTATTCAAACGGTGATGCTAATCATTGGTCTTCCTAGTTAGTACAGTGGTCGACATTACTATTTTTTGTTGGAGGTGGTGTGCGAACTAAACATTACTACAAGTGGTCTTCCTTTAATATCGTCTCTTTGAGAGCTTTAAGGACCCAACAATCTTTGTCTTGTAAGTATGTTCATTATGATATAGGTAGGTTTTGGAGTGGTCCAAATTCCTTGGTGGGTGGAAGGGAAGTGTTGGCCAACAAAAGTAGTCATTTTCTTATATGGCCATTGAGATATCAATGGTCTCAAATGGCCACTTAGGGTTGATATTATTGAAGAGTCGATGATCCTATTGACCATGAGGCATGGTGTATTGGTAATTCAACTAATGATTTTGATCATCTAAAAATTTATCATTAATTCTCTCGTAGAGGTGCTTATTGCATTAATCATCTCAATAACCATGGTTAGAGGTTTCTTGACTATAGAGTACTTGGCAACTTCATGATGGCTAGCTTGAAAATCATAACCTCACAAGTAGCCTTGGTGAAATGAGTGATATAGTCCATATGGAACTCACTTGCTCTTCCTAAACTATTGAAAATGTGACTGTTAGTTGTTTGTGGTTACAAATGTTAAACAATAGCGACATCGAGTGTCAATGTTTGTCGATGGTTTGCGTTGGGTGGTGGCAAAGACTGTCATTGATATCAGTAAATGACTGTAATCAATATCGGTCATTGAATGATGTTGAGAAAGGTTTACAAGTCATGGACAATGAGAAATAATTAGAAATTCTTTATGATCAGACATTGCACACACACACACACACACACACACATATATATATATATATATATATATATAATCTAGCA
>NW_021318693.1:11683664-11739946 GCF_001605985.2 Dendrobium catenatum
TTTTTCAATACAATCTTTACATAAAAATTTGATTTTAGCTTTTCCCTTTTATTTCTCATGAGTTACTAATAAGAAGCAATCTATATCTCAAAGTATAAGCATGTGAAGTTAATACATGATTACAATAAGTAAATAAATATGCAAAGTAAATAGTGTGAAAAGAAAAAAGATTTCAAGCCAATATAGAGTGAGTTGGCCACCCAATAGGCATATGTTCACTCAGTGAGTCATTCTTTCTGAATTTCCACTGATCTCTCATTGACTAATGCAAAGTATAAAAACCTCTTTTCTTCGTGGCAATGCCATAATGGAGTCATGTTATAATTTTATTTAAAGTGTGAATCCCGTTACACTTAGGCTTCGTTTGAGACGGCTTTTTTATTGCTTCTTAAAATAGAGTTTTAGTGCAAAATTTTAAATTTTTGTACTAAAATTTTGTTCTAAAAAGAAAAAAAAAAAAATTGTTCTAAACGAAACCTTAGTATAACCCCCTATGACCTATGTAATAGCATAAATTTAAGGTATGGTACTGACTACTCTTAGCACATCTTGGTAGATAATTAAGCTTTTATAAGATGTCTTGTTAAGATCAATCATCACTCTCTTTAGATCAACAAAATAAGCTTTCAAAACCTAAACACTCAAACTCATGCGTCAAAAGTTCATAAGAGGAAGAAGACTTGATATAGGAACTTTAATTTTTTATTCCCTTTGTGGAATTTATCTCTTAGGGTTTAAAATTATAATAATTTTTTTTAACTTATAATTGTATTTATAATAATATTATGGTAGTAATTATTAGCCTTCATACTAAGAAAGTAACTTTGAAATTCAATCAATTGAAATTTTGAAATTCATAATTAATAAAAACTTGATCGATCCTATTGATTTATTTTAAAATATAACATATCAAACAATATAATCAAATTTGTATAACATGATCATAAAATCAATTTTTATGAATTATATAGGCTCTCATTTAAGCAAGCATTTCAATCTAATTCAAATATGAGATTAAACTTGATTGTACATTATGATCTATATATAACGACAAAAAGTGTGATATAGTTAGCTCTATATTTTTCTAATAATGCATTTTACTTAATTTAATTATTTTTTATTTTGATTTATGAGTGTATGTAAGTTATATTAATGCCCCAACAACTTAAAATATGGTAGTTTTATTACTTAAAAATAAATTTATTTTTTGAGCATTATGCTTGATCATATGATAGCTATTGAGTTCACTCGAACTAATGGCACCCATAGCTTCGCCTAGTCATAAATATACTATTGATTTGCAATTTTAAGTAGGGGTGTCAATTTTTGACATGACCCGAAACACGACCCAAATCCGATCGGGAAAAATCCGGGTTCGGGTCAACCCGAATCCGAAAC
Organism: Dendrobium catenatum; assembly: GCF_001605985.2. Classification (NCBI taxonomy): domain Eukaryota; kingdom Viridiplantae; phylum Streptophyta; class Magnoliopsida; order Asparagales; family Orchidaceae; genus Dendrobium; species Dendrobium catenatum. Next base: position 11,685,063 of record NW_021318693.1, read on the forward strand.
GGGTCGGGTACGGGTTGAACAAATCAACCCGTTTTAAAAATCGGGTCGGATTTGGGTTGACCCAACAACCCGAAATTAACCCGAAAGTGACACGAAAACTCATATTTGACCCGAAAACTCGAGATTGACCCGTTTTGACCCGAAAATTGAATATTGACCCGATATTGACCCAAAAATTAGCAATTTTAGGTCAACTTCGGGTCATTTGTGTCGGGTCGGGTTGACCCGGACCCGAATTGAGTCGGGTTCGGGTCTGAAAACTTGACCTGTTTTTTAAAAAGGGTCGGGTTCGGATTGAACTGAACAGTGCCGGGTCAGTTTCGGGTTCGACCCGAACCCGACCTGCTGACCCGAATTGACACCCCTAATTTTAAGCTTCATTTGAATTAATTGAGACCATTAATGTACCAACCTTATATAAAATTATTAGCATATATCAACTTATATTGAAATCGTGATTATAAACTTAAGCTCATGAAGTGAGTAATTCTATTATTCAAACAGTGATGCTAATCATTGGTCTTTCTAGTTAGTAGGGTTGTCGACATTACTATTTTTTCCTGGAGGTGGTGTGTGCACTAGACATTACTACAAGTGGCCTTCCTTTAATATTGCCTCTCAGAGCGCTATAAGGACCCAACAATCTTTGTCTTGTAAGTATGTTCATTATGATATAGGTAGGTTGGAGTGGTCCAAATTCATTGATGGGTGGAAGGGAAGTGCTGGCCAATAAAAATGTAGTCATTTTCTTATATGGACATTAATATATCAATGGTCTCAAATGGCCACTTAGGGTTGATATTATTGAAGAGTCGATGATTGGCTATAGAGTACTTGGCAACTTCATGATGGCTAGCTTGAAGATCATAACCTCACAAGTGGCCTTGGTGAAATGAGTGATATAGTCCATACGGAACTCACTTGCTCTTCCTAAACTATTGAAAATGTGACCGTTAGTTGTTTGTGGTTACAAATGTTAAACAATAGCGATTTCGAGTGTCGATGTTTGTCGATGGTTTGCGTTGGGTGGTGGCAAAAACTATCATTGATATCAGTAAATGACTGTAATCAATATCGGTCATTGAATGATGTTGAGAAAGGTTTACAGGTCCTGGACAATGAGAAATAATAATGCTTATTTTTAAGCATTATAGTGCAACAGTAATAAACTCAAAATCTAGCAATCTTACAATTGCCCAATTCAATTTGAGGATGCACTCATTCTTAAGTATGCTTGATATTTCAAATGATTTTAGAGAGTTTTCAATTATGCTTGAGTACTTGACAGGTCCATTTGGAGTTGGATTCATAAATTCTCATCTTGACTATAAATTTGCTAAAAATAGAATTCACAGCTCATGATCAACTTAGAAAATTTATGACTATACTTTGATCATTTGAAATGTAAAAAACAAATCAAGAATTATATTTCATCATATAAATTAAATGCATAATAAAAAAATATATACAAGGTAGGAAAATTTAACTTATTATGTGAACTACTATCTATATTATATTTTAATTTTCACTTCAAAATAAATTTTTTGAAATAGTTTAACAATTTTGTTAGCAAATATAGATTAAAGGGATTCTTTTAAACAAAGTCGTTGTAGTATAGTGGTGAGTATTCCCGCCTGTCACGCGGGTGACCCGGGTTCGATCCCCGGCAACGGCGTCTTTTTTTTTTAACCGGTTTTATATTTAAGTTTCCCCATTAACTTTGTCGCTTCTCAGCATTATTGGGAAGAAAAAAAAAAAAAAAACTTCGCGCAAGCGCAAAGAACCAAAGAATTCATTGGCGGGAAAAAATAAAAGCGAAGTAGAAATAATATACATATATCAGGCCAGATGGGAAATTTCTGATTGCTTTTCTCGACTTCTCCCTCCGGTTCACTTCTGTGAGTTCTCTCGTGCTCGTTCCTTTTCTTTCTTCAAGCGCTTTCTTCCCTCCCTGACGCCTACTCTTCTGTCACTTATCGATGGAGAATCGCGGTGCTGAGCGGGCAGACGACCTCGAGATTGCCTCCATCGGCTCTCTATATGTTGGTCCCTGGGACAAGAAGTACTGGAGCTGCACTAGGGTTTGTGACCTTTCACTCGGATTTTAAAACCTTCATAGCTTTGATGAAGCCATGATGCTGTTATTGTTTTTTTGTTGTTGTTGTGTGACTTTGAGCAAAACTTGCATTCTCGCATATATGCAAAGCCTCATCCATGAACTTTAAATTGGCAGCCTAAACTCCGCTAAGATGGAATGCATCTGTCATTGCTTTTCTCATCAAGTTTTCAGAAGATAGTGTCTGGTTGTTGCTAGCTATTGCTTTTTTTTGTGGTACTCAGTGTTCATTCTTACCGGGTTTTTATTCTACTGCCGGAAATGGTCACTCCAGTGTTTTGTGCTTATAATCGTTTCCGTGCTGGTGTGGCCAGTGATTGATTGGTGTGCGCTCAAAAAATAATTTTAAGAGGTTTTACGGGAGGAATTGATTGGTTATGTTAAGTTTTGATTGTAATAGGTGAAGGGTTTGGAATTCGTCAGCTTTTTGAAAGGCAATGGAGCAAAAATGATAATAGAATTAAAAAGATACTTGTTCATTCGTCTTTGTTACTCGCTCGGACTCGAAGCCAGATGCTCTTGTGCTGCCATTGGGCATCCAGTCATCGGCAGATGTATAGCCACTGTGCGCCTCTGTGCATTTACTAAAAAAACATACCATGAGGCGCACACCTCAAACTTTTTTTGTGAGGCGTGCAGCTCAATTTGGCTGAGGCGCGCCGCGCCTCTTTCCTGTGGGGCGTACGCCTCAAAGAACGCAAATTCTTTTTTTAAAAACCTTAACCTAAAGCTTCTTCGCCTCCTTCGACATTTCGTTGTTCGACTTCACCTGCTTCACATTTGGTAGAGTTTTGAACGAATCGTAAAAGCTTCTTCGCCTTCTTCTACGACGTTCCTTACTTGTCGGATCGGAAGTCACGACAATTCGACGACGTTCTTTTCTTGGATAGGAAGTAACATCAGGAGCTTTGCTTGCTGCGACGGTAGCCATCTTTCTCCCCTTTCATGCGCTTCGTTGCTGCTCGACTTCACCTTCGTTGCTGTTCGACTTCGCCTGCTTCAACGTGAGGTTCAATTTTGATTGAGTAGTTAGTTTCTTCGCTTCCTTCCACTCGTTGCCGTTCCGTCGCTGCTCTTCGACTTCCACTGTTTCACTTGAGGCAGAGCTGTTAATGAGTCGCTAACGACTTCAACTTCTTCATGTGTTCCCTTGCTGCGCAGGTTTGCGACTGAGGATCTGTCGATATAATGACCCAGCCCATACTTGAATTTGGCTTGATATTTTCTTGGATATGCAATATTCTTTGAAGAAATTGACTTATCAATGTATGTATGCTTGATGAATGTAACGCCCTCGTTTGCAAACCACAAGTTGATTATATAGACTTTTGCTATTTGGACAAATATAAAATCACCTGACAGCGACCTATATGATCTTGTTAATTATGGCATATATAATTACAGGATGAACACCACCTTATTAAAATTCAAGGAGTCAACACTGGATACTCTTCGGGGGACTTCGAAGGAAAAACTGCAGGAGGAAGACCTGGGGACAACTTCAAGAAGCTCACAGAGTCAGAATTATAGGAGAAGAAAGCGAATGGGCTCTGTTTTAGATGTGACGAGAGGTATATGCCGGGGCACGGGTGTAAGGACCCGAACTCTTCAGGTTCTTACCATTTGTGATGAAGAAGGAATGGAGAGTGTCGTCTTTCAACCTTGCAGGCAAGGTGGATCTTTGGGAGGGGAGTATTGTTAGATCGGTCTAGCCGGTCCATAAATGACCGGTCTAGGTGGAATCGAGGCGGAGACGTTCGCCTCTCCTGTACGCTGAGTCGCTGATTGCACCGCAAGCGCCAAGCGGGCTGATTTAGGAAGTATTTTTGAGAAAGCTTAGGAGGGAATTTGAATATAGGGATTGTTTAGGGATTTCCTTTTGATTTGTACGCATTAAATACTTTGTTTTCTTAGGGTTAGGGCATCTTGAATTTGGCTGAAATTTGAGATCTCCTAGATTTAGGTTTTTCTTTGGGATCTAGCGGCGTCTAGAAATTTGGGAGATATCAATCATCCTCTTGAATAGAAGATCAATTGTATCTTGCTAATTTATGTTTCCCTTTCATCAAATAATACAAATTATCTACTGTTTTCGTAGTTTTGTGTTGATTTTTGTGTAGAAGCTCGCTGTTTTCGAAGATTGATAGGAAATACTTGAGATCTACATGTGTTTCCTATCATGATGCTACATTACCATTATTCATTTGATATAATAACACTAATAGGAACAATGGTGATGTTTAGGCTATATATATTATCAAAATGATTGCCGTAGCAAGAAGAATTATTTTATCAAAATGATTTTGATCATTTTCGTGACATGTGAATGTTGGGTATAAATTTTAAGTAAAATTTGGTCTTATTTCTCGATGTTTTTGGTTATTATAATCCTTGGAATAAATAATGAACTTCTAACAAATTGCTAGCATAAGAAATTATACTATTATTTTAGGAATTTGAATCATATTTTCACTATTGATGTGGGCTAATCCTCCATTCTTTTGTAGATCTTAATTGGGGGGCATGAAGGAGTTTGTACTGATTGTTGGTGTACAACATCGCAAAATTGATCCAATATGCTAACAATTAAAACATGTCGAAAGTTAAAATCAATAGGTTAGGGCTGCCACTAACATACAACGGTTCTAACTAAATATTTCATTGCACGAATGGGACCTTTTTATCCATTTTTGGATGCATCAGCAATTTTAACTAGTTTGAAATTCCCATATATATCAGACTATGAGACGCTTCAAAAGCATCGAGGGTCATTCACTCATGCATCTATAATGTATTTAAACATGAGTCAGCATTGTGTTAATAACTCTCATAAATCTTACTCAATCATGGTCGATGTTCCGATTTAAGGGGAATTACATTTGAATTTCCTGATTCCAATTGGACAATTAATCACTTATTTTGGGATAGAATATTAGAATGGGAGTTGAGCCTATTACATTACTGTATGGGTACCTATTAAACCAATGCTTATGTGAATGCCTAAGGGTCACCACTAACATTCAAGGATTTCGCTTATGTGAATGCCTAAGGGTCACCACTAACATTCAAGGATTTCATCTATCTGTTTTACTTGTATAATGGCCAGTATTTTATCCACGTTCATATATATCTTAGCATTTTCAGTAGAAGGCATCTATCCACTTTCATGTGTATTTTGACATTTTCATTACAATGCATTAACTAGTGAATTAGGCTCAGTACAACTTGAAGGAAGGTTCTAGGGCTGGTTAGAGTTGGAGATGCTAAGTAAATGTAGACAATAAAAACATCTTAAATACACACTTTTGGGACATTGTTCTTTTAAATACCCAGCACAAAGTTTCATTTTAGCTTGCTAAGATATGCTTATTGATCTGGAATAGTTAAGATTCTTGGGTTATTAATATAATTCTGGGTGAGATTTACATTGAAACGCAAACAAAATCACAATTATCATTCCAAGAACTATTACTTCTAACCGAAAAACAACAAAAATGTTTCCTTCATTCCAAATATAATTTAATATATGTCAAAATATGAAATTCTATAAGAAAATAGTGAATGAACATAAAGTTTAGCAATAACCAATTTCACATTTCAAAGAAATTTGGCACATATCACATTTAACAAATTTCAATTATACATGTAAAACCAAGGATCCAGCATATTGGAACGATAATAATTGAAAGGAAGAATTATGCTTTTTGCGGGTACAAGGAGATTCATCTTTTGAAGATGTTCACACTTACATAGCACTGAGAGTACACACTAACAATTACACATAAAAATAGAGAAAAACTGAAAATTCATTTCAATACTCAATATCCAATTATTTTTACATGCCTGAGAGATCCTATTTATTATCAACAAAGCACAACAAAGAAGAAAGAAACTAATCACAAATTCACAATCTCTTAAGATATATTCAAATACAACATATTTCAATATATCCTTCATGATTTTCTGCATGTGTAACAAGTTTCCAACTTTAAAATTCATGTTTTAATCAATTCCAAAAACTCCTATTCAATAGTTGCAATAGACCTAAAATTAAAAAAACTGCATTTTGCTAAATCCTTAGCTAAACTCCCAATCAAGTTTCAATCAATTCCAAAAATTCCACAGGCCCGCTCTTAGCTCCGCCACTGATTGGAATGTTTTATATTGATAATAAATTAATAATAAGAAAAAAACTAAGAAGCAACATCAATACATATAATTCACATTCCTAATAATTAGGGACTTTCAGGTTTGCTTCTCTTTTGCTATATTTGCCTAAAATTTTCTGCCCCACAAAATGTCCGCAGGACTATACTAAACCAGGAATATTATGCAAGTCAATTTGCTCTTGAAATCTTGAAAATAGGGTCTCATTTGTTTTTTTGTTAATTGCACAACGTTGTTTCGTTACTTTCCTCCACTTATCAAATTGCTTACCATATTTTTCTAGGTCAGCCTGCTTGAATTTGAATGTACAATGTAAATCTGTCTTTCTTTTTGCAAAGCCTACACTGTGTGCTTTGCCTAAATTTCATCAGTGTCGTTGTTGAAAACAAATTCTTACTCTCTAGCTCTATATGAGTGGGTGAGCTTGTTTTGTAGTTTTTGGATATAATTGTAACCTTAGAGGAGGGTTCACACTGCTTAGCATGATTGGTAAAATGCAGCACTTATATTTGTCTGACTATGCAAGCAGATTCTCATTGGAATCTTCAAACATCTTTATTAATTTTTTCATGATTTAGGACAGCTTGTTATTGCTCATTAATATTGATGATTAAGATCCAGTGTAATGATTTATTTATTGCTATTTGGATTCCAGATTTTAGTGGGCAGAACCATTCTTATAAGAGTGCATCTCTTTGTTTAAACAGGGCAAAGACCGTTACCCTTATCCAGTTGGTTATCATGCTATTCGAACTCATGCTGGAAATGTTTTTCAGATGGAAGTTTGCGAGGGACTGAAAGGGCCTCTATTTGTTGTATGTTGACAAAACTTTTCCCCTTTGTCTATCTTTGAACTACTGAACGTCAACTTTTGACAATGCTTTTCATAAATTTTTACTCTAGCTGAAATCTTGCATTGTGCAGATCACAGCAGTTGATGGGAGTTCATTTAATGGTCAAACTCCTGATATTGCTTGGGAGAATTACCAGAAGAACTGTCCCAAACTGAAGAACTGGAATGTGAAGAGACTTTCAAATAAAATTGATGGTTCTGAGGCAAGAAAGTTCTTAAAATTTCAGTATATTTGTCTAGAAAAATAGGATTTGTAGAATGTAGACATACCCTTTCTAAAAGAAAAATTAGATAGCAGCAGTTTTGAATTTGTGTAATGTTAGCTTTTATATGAATTCATGTGACATGAGGAGACTTTACTATTAAATGTGGCGGTTTTCTGGCCTTCTAAAAAGCGTGCTTTCCCGGCCTTTTAAACACGCTATGCTTTCCATTGCATGAGTTTTAATTGTATAAAGTTCATTTTCTGAAATTTCTTAGTTGTGTGGCGGGCACAAAAGAGTATAGTTTAGGAGTTTTGATGTGTATCTTACTTGTCTTCTTGTTTATTTTCGTGCTGTTTTTCCATATTTGTGCAGCTTTTTGGATTCAAAAATCCATCCATCCAGAGACTGCTTCGTGAGCTTGTGAACACGGCAGAAGGAAGAAGTTTATTTTCCCCTTTCTTCTGCAATGGATCTAAGAATAAGGACCAAATATGTCCTCAAGTCTCTGACCAATACTCCAGTTTAGTGTCTGCCTTCGAAGAAAAACGTTGCTCTAGAAAGAGAATTCGAAAGAAGAGAAATGCTCGAAATGATATTATGAGGGAAGCAAGGTCAAAAAAGATCTGTCCTCAGGGTCTACAAAGTAATTCAAAAACTTGTATTTTGCAACAAATGGATGATCTTTGTTATCTTTCCCCAGACAGCAATGCCATGCAATTGAAGGGAGAACAAAGTGTCTCACATAATGAAGATTCTGCAAATGATGGTATTGCTAGGCATCATAGGACCTCACCAAATGGCATGTTTTCCCCTCTAATGCATCTAAAATCATCAAATATTCAGTGTCAAAAGGAAACCGAAATCATTTCATTTGCTAATGGCAACGGCCACGAAGAAACTAATTTAATGATGCAAGGGGAACCAGAATTAAACTGCCATTCCGTTCTCGCTTCAAAAGAGATTTCGATTGATTTGGATTGTTCTGAATCTGTTGTTGATAAGCACATTGTTTCTCATCAGAATAATTGCGTTGATACTGAAACTTCTAGTTTCACAATCGGCCTAGATAAAATCAGCAATGCAGTCAAAATCATGGTACTCAGCATGACATCTTAACTTAATTGTGATTGATGACTTTCTCTATTATCAAAATGCTTGTGTTATTCCTTTACTGTTACTTATAATATTTATTTTATGATGAGTTTGGGCAAGTTTGAAATGAAGACTGTGTAGGGGAATCATATGTTTTCATAATAGAATTTTTTTAAACTAGTTTAAATTAAAATTTTATTCTTAACATGACACAATGGAGAAAAAAGATTCATGTAACTGACCCAAAATAGTGGGATAAAGGCTTGACGTTGTTATTATTGTTCTTAGTTTAATAATTTGTTGTGAATCAAGAATCTAACAATAGGGCATAGTTTGAATTTGAACCTCCTCACAAAAACTCCTTATGTGTAGTTTGTGTAAAGGAGGCATCTACATCCTTGTGCTTTTTCCAGCATTATGAGCTATCACGTTGTAGTGCCACACAGTTAAATTGGTTTGCATTTGTTTCTTCTTGTTTCACATACCTTTGTAAAGGTGCCGGATTTCTCATGACTGCCAATGTATCAAAGCTTGAGAAATTGGCTAGTTACTTTAACTAAACGTATTTTTGCATAATTTTAGTCTTTTTGATATGTAAAATTGTGTTATATCCAATATGATGTTTTTAGGGGTGTAAATGAATCGAGTCGAGTTTGAGTCACCCATTGCATAAGTTTGAGCTTTATTCTACGAGTTCAAGTTGTCTCATTTATTATGAAAAAGAGAAAATAATTATGATTCAGCATTTATTATAATAACATGATAAAATGAATGAAAGAAAAAAATTATAAATAATCACTTAATATAAAAAGTGAGATATATTTTTTAAATATTTTTTTATAACTTTATACTTAAAATTTTGAATGCTAATATATTTTAAGTACATTTTATATTAATATTTTTAAACGAGCAGACTTACAAGCTAACGAGTCGAGTAAGGGCTGGCTCAAGCTTGGCTCGCTAACTCATCGAGCTTGGCTAACAAACCATTTATCAAGCCAAGCCCAAGCCGACTCATGAGTTAGCTTGACTCACACTCCTATATACTTCATGCCTTATTTATGTAATTTTTTTATGTGAAAAGATAGTGATAAATATTTTATATGGGGCTTTTATATTAGCATGCTTACAACAAACATGTGAGTTGTGCACTTGTTCCAACAAAAATGGCCAATGCTTATGTTATGGATTGTAGACCAAAAAGAGATCAAAATTGGACCCGATATATTAATGGCTAACTCATTTTTAGCTTAAAATTTTAAGCCTATGGGTGATGGTCAATCAGTTGGAATTTCTACACTAATTTATTTTTCTCTTCTCTAAGATGGGACTAAAAAGAATACTTTCATGTGCCTTAATTATATCTCCCTCTCATGAAAGCTCTCCACATTAGTTTCTACTGCCCCTAAATATAAGTTTTTTAACATCATCAAGAATCATGCACCAAGAGTCCACTCAATTATGTGGGTCATGCTTTGAAGTCTCACTTTTGGATTTTGTCCAATCATAGTAGAAGGGACCAAGATCTATGGGATTCACAAATTGTATGACTTAAGCCCAATCAAACCTTTGCTTCATTTGTTAGTGAGCATAGATTAAAGTGTTAGGGAAAAGAGTATGCCCAAGAGTAATGATGTTCATGACAATAGGAAAAATAATCTATAACAACATTATGAAAAGAAAAAAAAAAAGTTTACATCGCTTAATGAGATCTATCAATGTTCACAACATATAAAGAGATACATGCCCCATTAGTCTGTAGAGAAAAATAAGATACAAATATTCACTCAAATATTTCTCACTTTTATCTCACTAACATTTCCTTTTTTCTCTCTCTCTCTCTCTTTTTTATTCCCTCTTCAAATTTGAGAATGCTTCATCGATTATGCTCTTGGATATACAAGAAATCTTGTCATTTCCTATGTTGGACCACTTCATCGGCCACGAATTTTAGCAACAATTGTTAATTTCCTTTTAAGTAGACCTCTAACTTTTAACTATCACCACCATAGCTTTAGTGGTTGATGTTGAGTACTCAATAGATGAATCTCTTTGCATGACACATGCCAATATAACTACCAACCTCTAATCACTCCATTGACTCGTTAGAAGGCTGCCTTTACATTTGGCTGAATAAAGCATAATAATGAGTGATGTCCTTTAACATCATGCAACTTTATCTTCATATAACACTTAGAGGTGGCATATAACAAATTTATTATTGTTAGGTAGATGGTATTAGGTGATCGACAATATATTTGTAAATGTTAAATATTAGGGATCCATGAAAGAAGAAATAAATCAATGAAGTAGGTTTTTACTTCACAAGTAAAGTTGGTGTTAAAATTATCTCTACTCTCAACAATCTTTTAGTTGAAGATTAATTTTGATGTTCTCGTTTGAATGAGTCATCTTTGTGTGGCATGACATCATAGTCATCAATAAAGGTTGATCGATGTTTCATAATACCTCAAATTTTAGTGGTAGATCTTTCATCATTTAGCACTATCATTGTGTTGTTATCTTAATGCTTCTAGTTCTTGAATTGCCATTTATCCTGTAATACCAATTAACCCTTTGGAAGTTCTACTTGTTAGAAACTTCATCCTACATTACACCTCTAAAATATCCAGGAATGGATTCAACAATTGCTTTTAAAATTTTGGTGCTTGATATCATATTATCATGTACATGGTGCCATCCTTGCTTCCACATGCTATCACCAAAGCACCATTGATGACCTTTCGAGTATCAGTATATAAGGTTGAGACACAACCTTTTTAGCCAAATTGCCCAATTGAGATTAGGTTCCTCTTCAAGCTAGGAACATGTCCTATTAATAGTTTTAATTTGCACATCACCAAGTAAAACAACATTCAAAAGTTCCCATCAATAAGTTGACCCCTTTCTTAGTACACTAGAAAAATTATATATAAAATTTTTATGTGGATTTATATGAAATGCTACATCTGAGTCAAAGATTTAGGGCTCCATAAGGCCATACTCACTAATGACTAATGCATCAAGAGCAACATTTACATGTTCCTAATATATTTGATTTGAACTCTATCCACCATTCCTTTATGGAGAATTCCTTTCAAGTGGCTGATATTGCCATATGACCAACATACACTACTATGGATTTAATAAATTCTTATTTTAAGATTTAAATCAACCCATGTTGTTCTCCCTTATTGCACTTTTTCTTTGCTCTTAAGATTCAAAAAGATTCAAAGCTACAAAAGTAGAATCTTCAATTGATTCTCATCTCTTGATTCACTGAAGATTATGCCATAGTTGAGCTTTGACTTAATAGCCCACATGAATTACTTACAATTGCAATTTCAATCTAAGATTTATGGTAATGATGATTAAGTTCAATGCATGAACTTCATCATTAAAGTTGATACTAGTTGAGCACAATTAAGTTGTGATTAAATTAAACTTATTGACATGCGCCATTGCGGAAGCGCCTTCAACTCTCTTGAGATTAAAAAATCTTTTTAAAAATACTCTTATACATGTCTAATAAAGCTTGCAAGATGATCCTCTCTTGTATTATGTTGAATGCCACATTTATTTGCCAATGAAAAACGTGTAACTCCCAATGCTTGCATGTTTACAAGATCCCAATTTTTTTGGCTCATAGTTGTGCCTTCTACTTAAAGAGAGTTAGATGCAGTTTTCTTTGGCATAGTTAATTTTTGATTTGCATTTTTCAGTACTTGAAGTCCTTGTCTTTGTATTGATCAATCCTTACCTTTCCATCTTTTTACGTCATTGCTCCCGCTCCCACTTTTCTCATAGATTCCAAAGCTATCGAAGCTTTGATATTAGTTGTTGAGAAGAAGTGTGCTCAAGACGAAGGCAATCATGAAAATCGGAAAATAGTCTGGATAGAGATTATAAAAGAATAACAAAAGAGAATTTGTTATTCAATGAAATCCACCTACCTCCACGGTCCCATAGAGAGGTAAATGTCTGTTAGTTTAGGGTCACTGAAATATTTTTCTTACTTTTGTCTCACTAGTACGACAAATTCTCCTTTGACACTAGCTAAATTAACTAATCTTCTATCACTCCATTGGCCATGTCTTTGATCTTAGCTTCTATATCTTGCTAATAAATGAGAAGCATAATTGATGGCATTCAACATCATTCAACTATCTCCTTATATAATGCTAAGAGGTGGTATGCAACAAACTCGTAGAGGTTAGGCAGATGGCCTCGGCATAGGTAATATTATTATGCAAGTTTGGTAGAGTTCTAGGAATGCATGAAAAATATATGAAAAAAATTCATGTAGTAGGTTTGGCTTTAAAATTAAGGCTTACAAGAAAATTCTCCATGTCTTAACAAAAAGGGGGATTAAGTTGGTCATGATAAGTTTTCAACTGAAAAGGTTGAGCTATATGTAAGGGCCAGTTATTTGGTATTTCTATATTGTCATAATTTTTACCTATCAGATGTGTACAACAACATCAAGCCTTTATCCCACTACGTGGGGTCGGCTCCATGAATCCTTTTTCTCCATTGTGTCCTATTAAAAGTCAAATTCTCGTTTAAATCTAATAAAGAAAGGTCATTCATAATATTTTCTAACCAAGTCTTTTTAGGTCTACCCCTACCTTTCTTAACATAAGTCAAATCTAATACCTCTACTCTCCTAACCGGGTCATCGCAAGGCCGCCGTTTTACTCTCCTAATCGGGTCATTGGAAGGCCGCCGTTTTATGTGATCAGACCATCTAAGGAGACTTTCTCTAATCTTATCTTCTACTGGAGCTACTCCAACCTTTTCACGTATATGCTCATTTCGTATCCTATCTCTAAGGGTAAAGCCACTCATCCACCTGAGCATCCTCATCTCTGCCACACTTAACTTAGTATTATGCTTCTCTTTTAAAGGCCAAAATTCAGCACCATAAAGCATTGCAGGCCTCACTACCTATCAGATGTGTGACTAAACTAAATACTTTCGTTCTCCTTATCATACTATTATGTAGCACCTTGTTTATTTAATGTCACAGTGCTACAAATTGGCACTTCTATTAGAAACTTTGCTTAAACTTTTTTTTGAAAAAGCCCTTATTCTTGTTTTATGAGCTTTTCTACTTCATTGACCTAATGATGCGACTGATTTGATCTCTAAATTATGTGACCTGAACTAAAGATTGGATATGCACATACATGCTTTGTTAATATTGACTCTTGAATCAAGTTAGAGGAAGTTCCAAAGTAGTGTTAATTGTTAGAAATCTGTTTTGATACATTTTTACCTACATATAAACATATGTACATATATTTATGCATTTTTGTTGTATTTATCTTAAATACCTATACATATTATGGCATGTCCCAAAATCAAATTTGGAAGAATTGCCTAATAACCTTTAATTAAACTACCAGAGCTATTAATAATTTATCAATATTGTTGCGAACTAGAATATATACGGCGATAGAGTTAGAAAGTTTACGTCTCAGCGTTGTACATATATCTAGCACACAAACATGAGAGAAATAAAAACACCAGGATTTTTACGTGGAAAACCCTGGAAGAGGAAAAATCACGGGGCCACGCCTAGTTGAAAGAGTTCCACTAGTGTTTGCTTGAGGTACAAGAGGCTGACTCGTCCTTAAAATTTAGGATAATCAGATTACAATAATCCACTCCCGAATTGAAGTTCAGTTACAAGCAATAATTTGAGATTCAACGATGTCGGGTATTCTGGTTGAATCCCAAAGTCACTTGGAGATCGGGTAGAATTCCGGCGTCACTTGGGCGATGTTTCAGTGCCACTGGAAAATAGGGCGGAACTTCGGCGTTACTTGGGCGGAGTTTCGGCGTCACTAGAAAATAGGGTGGAACTCCGACGTTACTTGGGCAGAATTTTGGCGTCTCGTGGAAGTCGGGCAGAATTCCGGCGTCATGTGGAAATCGGGCGGAATTTCGGCGTCGCTCGGAATTCGGGCAAAATTCCCGGTGGGGGGCGAGGAGGAGTTTCTTCCCTTCTATCCTTTTTCTCTTCTCTTCTTCTTCTTGCTTGGGTACCATCTCAAGAGAAATGATGGGTCTATTTATAGATTTCTGGAGTGGCATGACCCGTATATAGGTGAGAGATCAGAGGTAAATGGGGAGTGGTTGGATGGACTTCCGATATTGAATCCCTTGATCGTGTACCATTCGTCAGATTTTTGAAGGTCTTAATGATGTTGGAATTCGACGATCTTGGGCTCGTTGGATTCGTCTCGTCGAGCTGCTCGATTCAACTATAAGCACGTTATGTTTGGAAATTGTTTGGTAACTCAAACTATGATTCGAACTTTCCAACATCGCTTCAGGTCCTTGATTTGGACTCATTTGGGTTCAGATCGAGTTGAATTTGGTGTCGTTGGGTTCATATTTTCGAGATGCTCAGTTTGATTGTAAGTTTGTTGAAATCGGAGTTCAGGTGATCCCGAATTTAATTTTTAAAGTTTCCGACTTGATTTTGCCTCGAGATTCGTGTTCGATTGAGATAAGTTTTTGATGATATATCAAATATAATTCAGTCTAGTGGAGACAACTAATAATCATATATATAAAAAATGTAAAATTATGCTTATTCCTCAAAATTCATGTACAATAATTGGGAGTCCCATTAGTAATCGATCAGCCTATCTTTTTACTGATTTCAAAAGAATAAAATAAAATATAGAAATAAAAGAAAAACTTGAATCCCGATCTGTCTCACTATATTAGATCCTATCCCCTTTTTGAAAAACATGTAAAACCACGGAAGGAGCTAACAACTCAATAAGTTATTTGAACCTATCATTGAAATTAATGCAACAAAATAGAAAAAAGTATGCATATAATCATTCAATAAATATTAGTATAAAACATATAACTCTAAAAGCATGCATTAGTCATTGTGAACAATACTAGGTCATATGAGCAATAACAATCTATACAACTGTATATTTCATGAGTAATGATCATTAAAGAAATGAAAACTCAATAGGTTCTATTATTTATATACCTATTTGTTACAAAATAGTTAATATATCTACTTAAGAAATCCATACACTTATTATTATAATATGCATGTCATATATTATCTATATTATATATACATATATCATGTCCAATGTAGTCTAACCAATGTCCCTGCAATATATTATGTATCATATAATTCATGGCATGTGATATATATATATATATATATATAATCAAGCATATCACATACTTATATCAGTTATATCCTATATCATGTATAGATCATATCATATCATATGTGTAATCTATCATATATGTTCCTATCATATGATTATGCAAGAAATGTATCAATGTAAGCAATATAAGTTAGATAAGACGCCTGATTATCTGTGATGTTCTTTCTCATTTCTAGTCTTGTAGGTCAAACTTATAAGAATCAGTCTCAATTATATTAGTTATATTTCTAGGAATCAATCTCATATCACATGTCACAAGTCAGTCAGATGACTTTCTTGTAAGAAGTCGTTACTTCATGCCCGTCGATGTAGTGTAGCATATCAATCAATCTTTTTATGCCTCTCTTTTTATATCATTAGGATTACATTACAAACCTTATTGAAAAGAAAGCTCGTTGGTCTACCATCCTCTATGGGATAACATATCTTCAGCCAACATGAATTAGTCAATCATTTTTCGGCAGCCTTTCTTGCCCTTTTTTTATACGTCACACCATATAATAACAAACATCATACAAACATTCAATGTAATTATCAGTAGAATCATCAGTATGTTTGTAGTATGCCAAAAAATTTATGTTGACCTAATTGAAGGTTAAATGGATCCATGTTGTATTATTCCATATCTAAATGTAGTACACTTTTTCATGATAGTTTTATAATTACACTAATTAGTTTAGTTAAAATGGCATATTGCCAAAATTACGCGATGAAATTTCAATATCAACCCGTTAAAATGCTTAGGATATTTTCACAATTTCTCAGGTTATTACATTATGTTTATATATCAATTTGATTTTAAAATTTATGCCAGCTTGATTTGTAGCAGTCTTGGCTTAACATTGGCTCGACATAAATTATTTTATTCTGGCATTTCAACATGAAGTCCATTTCAAGCACTGAATATATCTGTTTTTTTTAGGATCTTAGATCTACGAGCTAAACTGCCAGTCCGCTTTCTCCCTTCATCCGTATCCCTTAGCGTGTCGGTGCATTTCTGTTCTTTTGCTTGTGTGAATATGGGTTTTAGAGATGGATTCTGATAATTCTATCATATAGCATAACTGAAGCTTATAAAGCTGCATTAAGTTTGCATGATGAAATGCAACGTTCTTTCTTAAAACAATTTCAGTAATTTAGAGCAAACAGATTAATTCTTCTCACAGCTTCATAGGTGTCCGGATGGTGTAAATGAAAGGAGTAATCCAGTTTCATCAGTGCCAAAAGGCGATTGTGAAGAACTCATGGCCTTGGCAAGTTTATCTGATGTCTACATTTCCGATACTTGTGACACTGTTATTGGTAAAAACTGCAATGGAACACCTTTTGATGTTAGTAGGTGCTGGTCTTCATTAGATACAAGATTCTATTATCTTGTGCAAACTAAATGTTTCATATGACATTTGCTGAATAAGTTCTTTGTACAGATAACGTTGCGATGTCTGCTTTGGACCGCTTAAATGAAATCCCTAGCTGCATGAAGAATGAGCTTGTTGCACTTGAGCCTTTATCCAGAACTTCCAAATCTCATTCACTGGAAATTGTTTCTAAGAGTGAGTTAAAGAATTTGACTAGCAGAAGCATCCCATGTGGTTCAGAACCTAGATGTTTAATGCCTCAGGATGTCTTTTACACTGGCTGCATCCTAGAGGATGGCATTCATAACGGAGTTGCCAAAGATTCGCTGCCAGAAGTTGGCTCTTCTGGATCTACTGGTCAAAGTTTTGAAGATGTTGACTTAGATTTAGCTGGGCAGGAGTTAGCTAAATCAATGATGACATTTTTGCTTCCACGAGCAGTTCCTTTACTTAAGAAAACTTATGTGAGGAGAAGATCAAGAGCAAGACTTCTGGAAGCTAATGATCCTTGTTGTATTTTGATTGATAGGAATTCTGCAGACCCAAAAACTGTAAATGACCATCTCAACAATATTTTGCATCAAGGTACTGACTTCAATGCAGCAGAGGTACCCATTCTATTTGGCAAGCATGGGCTTGGCACCCAGATTATTTTTGGTTGCTCTGTGATTCTCTGCTGCTGAAGGGCGCAAATCTTTTATTATAGGGAAATGCTTTTTGGCTTAATTTGGTCAGGCTGAATCACTCACATAGGAGAGCTGATCCTGCAATGTTTGAAATTAATAAGCATGCTGTTGTGAGTGACTTGGCCTGACTGGATTGTCTAGAGTAGTTAGACTGTTAGTTAAACATATTTTTCTCTTTTTCAGGGAAACTTGTGGCTGGAACACTTGCTCAGCTTCCAGAAAAGACTATTGATGAGGTTATTGATGCTTCAAAGACATTATCACGAGTTTGCTCGTCTTGTGATTTTATTAGTTCTAACCTGCACCTAGTCAATGACACATTTTCTGGAAATAGATGTTCAAAGGATCTCAAGTCTGTCATTCCTGATAGCTTTGAGAATGACGTAAATTCATATAGTGCCTCTATGAAAGAACAACCATGTGTGGGCTTTCATGAATCTGATATTTCACCTCAAAATGATGTGAAAAGAAATTCTTATACCTCAAACTTGCTTATTACTGATGCGGACGAGGTTAATGAGTTGGTGAAATGTTTTTCTCAGAATGATGCATACAATCTAGAAGTTCTTTCTCCTGGCAGAAGGGATGATCTTGCTGATTTAATGATAACCGTTGTAGAACCTGCCAAGCATATCCCTCCAGCCGAAGAAACTAATGCTGAACTCATAAAGAAGGTTGCAAAGAATGCAAACCATTTAACTGAAAATCTTAATTCCTTGGATGCTGCCTGTGTAATGCAAAGTAGCTCTCTTCATTTTAATCATGAATCTAAACACAGTGCTGAAGAGGAAAATTTCCAAGTGGCTCTAGGAAAGAATCCTATTATAGCTGAAAATTTTGAGCAGAACACTCTATTATGCCATATCCTCGATAATTTGATTGATAATGAAGTTTCTGAAGAAGTTATTGAAAGTCACAATTCTTTTGGATCCGTTAAGGAAAAACATGGAAGTTATAGTCCCATTGAAGTTGTTAATTTTGGTATGCATGGAATCAATAATGGTGAGCCAATGAGTGAGAAGGACAGCCATTCATCCCTATGCATGCCAAAGGGTGTGCTGGTTACTGGTGGGATACCAGTTGATACAATTGAGGCAGAAAACTTCAACAGCTTCTGTAATGCTCCTCTGTCAGAAACTATTGTATGCCAAGATCTGAATAAATCCGATATTCCAGAGATGAACTCTTCTAGAAAGTCTTTGTTTGCAGCTAAAAATTATCAATCCAGTCATATGAATTACAATGCAGATTCTAGGATTCTTTCTGTTTGCGAAGTCAAGACTGCTGAGCCAAAAATCGATTTAAGAAATATCCCAAATGCATCTGAACTTGAAGCCAACTGGCTCATTACTGCTGCCGAGGCATTTCAAAGTCAGGAATTGGATACAAATGTAACAGGAATTATCGAAGTGCCTCAAGCTAATCGTTCCCCTTTTTGGTTCAGTGAAGACCCTATGGATGATGTTAGTCAGTTTTCTAAGCCTGGATCGTGCTCTTCACTTCCAGTAAAAGAGGGGATAAAAGAAATTCCTGAACGAAGCAAAACATTTACTCTTAGTCAGCTACAACCTTCTTACAAGAACCCTCTTGTGAAAACTTCATTTTACTCCGAGAAGAATTCCATCTTGCAACCAACTACTACCAATGGCCACAAAAATCCTTCTCATGATACGCTCTACAGGAGAAGCCTTTTAGATGGTTCATTAGCTAAAAGTTTGAACTGGAATGAAGGGGATAGACATATGGAGCTTGTTGGCTGCTATTTACATCCAGAACCTGTGTTGTCCATATTGTTAATCGCAAACAGGAATCAATTACAACTTAGTATCTTATGTGGCTTTCCTGACAGGAGCAATAGATATATATTTATGTATGCTCTTTCTGTTGAAAAGCAGAGGAGAGGATGTCCTTCTTTTCTTGGTTACACGCCACTTTTACTTCCCTTTGCGAGAAACCGATGGAACAGAAATGTAAGTATATAAAATAAGATATAGAGCCTCCCATGCGCCATTTATAGTTGGTTATCTTCAGCAGGATTTCCAAACATTCTTAAACAGATTTGAACTGTCTCCTTCATGCAGATTTCTTTTGAAAGATCTGCATTGCAGTTGACTCCTGATGGGCAGTCTCTCATTTTTGTCAACAGCATTAAAGTACCCCGTTGCAGGTGGCATATGGATACTGTATTTTTGGTATTGATATTCCTAGAAAATATTAATCCATGTTTTTTATGCCATTGCTAATTGAGTATGCAAATTATTAGGGAACAAAAGATCAGTTGTTTATGCTCAGAATGCAAATCCGAGTCTTCTAAAGAAACAAGCCTGGATATTGTTCATGTGAAATTTGGTTATGTTTCAAGTATTAAAAAGTTGATAACTGGCGAGGGAATTTGTTGCATATCAGTTTGCGAGCCAAATTATCTTGTAGCAGTTGAAGAGAAAGGGGGACTGCATGTTTGGGTAATGAACTTGACGTGGAGGTAAGTATTCTCCCTATTTTCAAGTGATCAGGTGTTGTCCTTCCTTTAGACCTTTACTGTTGGTAAGTTGGTCAGAAGTTTATGATAGGCCGGTTCCTCCTGAACTGGCCTAACTGGCCCGTCCAGGGCCGGTTTTTGTTTGTAGGAGGTAGGCTAGTCCCGCCTTCTTTATGCTTGCCACCCACAATAGTGGGTCCCTCAATTACAATTGAATTCAAATTAGAAAAGGAGGGGGCGGCTAGGGCTTTGGGGGAAAAATTGATTTGGAAAGTTTATGTATTAAATAACATGATGTGTTTTAGGGTTAGGGTTATGCTTGATTTGTTTCTCTTGTAGTTCCTTGGCGTCTTGGGCTCTAGAATCCTTGTCTAAAAATTGGGAGAGAACAATTCTCCTCTCAAATTGAAGATTACTTGTATCTTGTTTAGTGTTTATTTGGCTTTGATTCTTGTGGGCTCCGAAAATTCGTCCCCGGCTTCCCCGCGGCGCTTTTTTTTATTCGGCGAGGGAGTTTTAACGGATTAAGTTCCGGGGTAAATTTTGGAAGGCAGATGGGTTTGTAGATAAGACACTACCCAGAGATTTCGCCCTCATTTTGCGAGGACTTTATGATCTGAGTTCTGGTTTCCTACAGGTACAAGCCCTTATAATTAATTACCCCTACCGATCACGAGAGAGAACTTTCGATTAAAGCTAGTCGTCAATCGGATTCGTAGAATATACGTGTTATCTGGCATATAGTAGCGCATAGGGTCTTGAGATGGAGTTTTGGATTTAGGAATTAGAAGAGTGGGTCATTTGGATTTGAGTTGGAAGATTTGATATTTAAATAAAAATTAGGCACCATCGTTGCACTTAAAGCGGATGGTGGGGAATGGGATGATGGCCCGGATCAAGATCCCATGGTTCTCATCTCGGGCCATTCGTGGTCTGGTCCCAGATCTACTATAGTTAGAGGAGGTGTCGACCCAACCTGACAGACAGATCTTGGTCGCAGCCATAGGGTTGCTTCGTCCAGAGGGACGCTTGTATGACCTAGATGGTGAATATTTGCCTAGGGAGACTAAATTTAAATCCACGCTACTAACAGGGGTTTGTGCCCTATCGATCAATCTTATTGATTCATATCTCAAGGATTGTGCCAATCAAGGCACGTATATTGGCTCTTGCCCATAACCGGCTATGTTCGTGGTGCCATTGGCGGGGCAAAACCACTCGGTTCAGAGGGCCCCGGGTCGTCATAACCGTTTATCCTGCGGTGCCATTTGGCGGCAGACCGCCGGTCAGAGGACACGTACCACGTCATTACTAGTAGGAGACTGTTTGAGAATGGATCCTAGTGATATTTTCGACTAGGCATTTGACTCTTAGTGAGCTAAAGTTATATTTGAATTTGTCCACCTTGGCAAACTGTTGCGGAGGGTGGATAAATTTTATTTTGAGTGATTGATGGCTTGATTTCAAATTTAAATATCTAGATTTTAGGATTTGTGGAATTTTAGATTTTTGGGTGGAGCTTGGAGGACATTTTGATATTTGGGAGTCATTTGAAAATGCTTGTAAACCCCTCCGGTTGAGATAAGCAATCAACACAGCCATCATCGGGGTGTGGGGTCATTCATTGATTAAACCTTGTTGACTCAGCCAAGCGGTTGACCGAGGATCGGGTTTCTTGTAGGCTTTGTGCCTTTGCTTGTGAATTTTTTTTGGGAGGCACTTGAAAATGTTTATGAACCCCTCCGGTTGAGATATTCGTTCAACACGGCCATCATCGGGGTGTGGGGTCATTCATTGATTAAACCTTGTTGACTCAGCCAAGCGGTTGACCGAGGATCGGGTTTCTTGTAGGTTTTGTGCCTTTGCTTGTAAATTTTCTTTGTTGAAGGCCTTGAAGGCCGAATATGAATGTACAAAATAAATATTCTGGTCAAATTTCGTGACCGCATATTTATCCGATATCTCAAACCCTGTCTACTCCTATTTATCCACTTAGGAGGATCGGGTTTCATAGGCTTTTTGCCTTTTGTTTAGTGAATTCTCTTGATTGTAGGAAGGCCTAATATGAATGTATTAAATAAATACAACGGTCGCCACAACCGTGTATTTGTTTAAAGGTTCAAACTCTGTTGACTACTATAGATCTGTATAGAAGGATCGGGTTTGAACTTGAATTCACTTGTCGACCCGCGCAGCATCCCTAGACGTCACATGTATACCAATAATATGCTTGTCGGGCCCATGCAGGTCAAGATTGTATTTACCCCCTTAGTGTACCTATGTGCATACAATTTATAGTGCACGTGCAGAGGTATTTTGAAATATTTGTAGTTGTGTGTATTATTGTCATTTGGATGCACAACATTTCATTTGAGAGCTTGTACATGCCTTCTGCCCGCTAGTACGAGTGTTGCGGATCTGGTGGCATTGGATTTTGATGTTGACTCCTCCTTTCTCAATCACTGGGGAAGGATCTTTCTAAACGTTGTAGTCAAAGACTGCTGATTTGAAAAGTACTCCTTTTAAGATCATCGGTGTAGCGGACTCGTTATTTTCGGTGTTTGTAGACACCAGAACAGTTTTCTTCTCAAGTATGGAACTAAGAAGAGACTTTGGAACACCCGAAAGTTTGGTTCTAATTTGTTCAAACATTTCCTCCCTTTTGTCAGGGGGTGTCCTTCTCTGTACATCGAGTTGCCCTTGTACCCGACATAGTTGAAGATCTTAATTACCACTGTTGTAGGTGATATCCGTACTTGTGTCCACAGTGATTCGTTGACATACACACTGTTGTTATCCGCAAGTATCCATTTGCTGGGGATCAGTTGTATTCGCTATGACCTCCTAGTAGTATTTGTAGGAGAGCCCTTGCTTTTGTATCGAAACCACCTTTCACCAATCTCAGGTGGTTGTTGTTGGGTTGCATTTGTTTGTAGAGGACGGTCCTCCACTATTGGTTTCCCGTATTGCCATCTCAATCAACAGACATTGTGGGGATTGTTGTAGGAATTCGTACATCTTTCATGTGCATCGGGATTTCATTTTCCACTTGTAGCTTGTTGTTAATTTAGAGAACTGTGTATTTAGACTCTGATTTGTTAATTCATCCAAAGCCCTGGTCCTATGTATTTCATCAGACCCGAGTTCAAGGTCCGACTCATGCTTGAGTCTTGTATGTCGTTATGGGTTCAACTCTTGGCATCCCATTCAAACTCAAGTCCCTATTTCGGATTCAGCTTGAGTTCAATTTGCGTTCTTTGCTCTCCACATCTCATTCCAGTTTTGAGTTCAGAGTACAAGTTCAAGTTATCTTATTCAATTTATTTCATTCTTAAATTGAATTCAAGCTTGAGTTCTATGTTCGGGTCCCCTGATGCTGCACAGTTCGAGTTCTAAGTACAAGTTCAAGTGCTTGTTCAGGACTGATTTAAGTCAGGTTCATGAGCTTAATGCACAAGCTCAGTTTTATGTCCCCCGTAGTCTGAGTCTTGTTCAATTTTAGTGTCCTCCACACTTAGTAAGTTTGAATGTGAGCCCGAGTGTATATTCAAATGATTACTCAAAGTCTTTTGAGATTTTTTGATTTCAATTGAATACTCAATTTGACTTAAAGTATGGTTCCAATTTGATTTTGTTTCATTTGAATTTGATCTTTATTGATCATTTGAATTTTGTTCAGGTCCTCTCTCATTTGAGTCCAAGCTCTTGTTCTTTTGAGTTCAAACAGGTCAGTGTAGCAACATTTCACCCGAAATTTCGGCAGCCTCCCGGCATCTCCCCCGTTTAGGGGAAAATGACGGAAAACTGGGCCTTTCCCGCCATGCTAGAGAAAAGCGTGTACGGTAGGTGCCCTCTTACGAGGACACCGCGGGCGTGTAAAGTCTTTGTCCCCACCACGCCAGAGAAAGGCGTGTATGGGTCTTCGGTACCTGTTGTAAGAGAGAGGCAGTTGTTTCCCCGCAAGCGGGTACTTATGAATATCCCGATCTCGTCGTAGGCGCCGCACTGGGTTCCCTTCCCACCACGCTAGAGAAAAGCGTGTATAGGTGGTTTGCCAGTGCGCCACGAACGTCGAGAACAGGTTTGGAACCGAGGGTCGCTCGCCTACCTTATCGTGGGTCTCGCGCCGGTTGCCCCTCCCACCACGCTAGAGAAAAGCGTGTATAGGCAGACCACCGACTCGACATGCATGCCGAGGTAAGAGAGTGAATAAAGGTTTTAGAAGTTATACCTTTGGCAGCTGGCGGACCAATGGACCGGCGGTGGAGGGCATAGATGTCGAGGTGGAAAAAACACACATTTGTATTCTTATGATTATATATTTTTCATAATTAACATTAATTATAATAAAAATTTAGTAATTATAATTAATGATTAATCACTAATTATTAATTAATTATAATTAATAAAGTAATTATAATTATAATTTTTTAATAATTAATCGAAATTAATTATAATCAATCAAATAATTATAACTAATAATTAACTATTAATTAATCATAATTAATTAACTAATTGTAATTTTAATTAAATAATAATTATCATTAAATTAACATTAATTAAAATGTTTTAATCCCCTCCCCCTTTCTCTTGCTCACGGGATCCGACCAAAGAAGCGTGCGGTAAGGAGAAAGTTACCTTCACAGCAGTGAGCTCCCGTTGATGCTTTTGATCAAAATGTTAACTTCCGATCGGGCAGGAAGTCGTCAAAGGAGCGATGTCAAACGTCCAGGGAGGAGGCGGAGAAGCGACGCAAGGGAGAAAGTTATCTTCACCGCAAGCGAGCTCTGGTGTCGCCTCTGATCGATACACGTAACTTCCGATCCGACCTGAAAGGGAACGTCGGCCGAAGGAGCAAGGTCGAACAGCCGTAGGAGTCAGAGAGGGAGAGAGGAATCGCGTGGGAGCGGAGAAGATTGGGAGCGTGAGCTGCAGAGGGAGGGCGATCAAGCGTGAGGGAGAGAAAGAGCCAGCGTGAATGGGAGCTCAGACTCATTTTAACGCCAAGATCGCTCGTGCGTGAAGAGACGTCGTTCTGCCAGCAACGTGGGAGGAAGTCGTGCGCTACGCTCGAACGCACAACTTGCGTCGTGGCCTCGACGGGGAGTAGGTAAGATTTGAAATTTCTTTCTTTTTTTTGTTTCATTTCAGCAGGTCAACAATTCTCTTATTGCAATCCATCATTTTGGGGCTGATTTCACCCATAATTTTGCATTAATCTCGCTGTTTTCATCAATTAGAGATTGATTTGCTTGCGAAATCAAGTGGGTTACTTGAGAACTCAAGTATTTCCTATCAGTTTCTCTAATGTTTATGTTTTCCCTTGCTACTCTTCATTGAGTCACGGATTAGTAAAATATGATTTTGTACGAATATACTGCAAAATAGTACAAGCAAAGCTGCTAAAGAATCTTTAAAGATCCGTATCAAATTACATGAAGGCATGGAATTTTATCTAGGCTCATTCAAGCTGCAAGTTTGTTGTCTTTTCTTAATGCCTTGATGGCATATGATCTATGACATGAATCTATAGGATGAAAGTGGAAGCGATGGGCTGATATATATTTCACGTATGGGGAAGTTACATCCGGCCTTAAATCCTCTTTTTTATTGTGCTTCTGCCTAATTTTATAATGCATTTTGTGTTCACATTTAACCCCTATTTGAAATTGCGCAATGTAAGGCGCGTTCTATTGCAAAACGCATTGAGGTGCACACTCATGCTTGTGCTTTGAGGCGTATGCCTCAATTTGGCTCAAGGTGCACCTTGCCGAACTGGCGTGAGGTGTACGCCTCATTTATGTCCTTTTTTAATTATAAATATATAAAAATACTAGTTTTTAACCTAATCTAAACATCTGCACCTTCACATGGATCAGTCGCACCTAAACCGTAGCTTCCATTCTCAAAGTCCAGTTGTGAGTTCCTTGTCGGTAGCTTGCCACTGCAGCTGCTAGCGATAGCTTTTGCCGCCATCGCCACCTTTTCTTTCTCCTATTACATAATATATTTTATGATGTTTTGTTATTGTGATATTTGAATTTCAATTCTATTTCACGAATTTATCAATTATCATTTTACGTCTTGTGCAATTTTTTTATTCATATTTATGCCAAATTATTATTTCATTATTTAATAGAAAGTTAATATGCCATCTTTTAATATATTATTTAGGTATTATATAAAAATTTACTTTTAACTTTCATTTTCACTTTATGTAAGAGGCTTGCACCTTAAAGCTTATTTATGCCACACTTCATTGATGGAAAATGCATCAATACCCAATTATGCAATTTTAAACCTTGCCTTTAATAATATGAGATGCACATTTAAATGGTCATACTACACACCACCACTATTAAGCATTGAGACTGGGATATTAGAGTTAGAGTCTCATCTTAATATTTTATGTCATGACCTGGCTTGGAAACTCGGAATGCTGAGGCTAGACTAGAGAGCCTGACTAAGATTTTAAATTTTATTCACTCATATTAAGTACAAAATAACTACTTCCAATATGTCTAAAGAGCCACTAGAATTAAAAAAAAAATTCAACTAAAAATATAAACATTCCAAATAAAAATATCTCTTGTGGAGCCTATGTCTGTGATACACTTTTTTTATCTTCTACTCATTTAATCCTCGAGTTATTTATATGTATAGATTTGTTAAATAATGAAAGTGAGTAAATGTGAAATCCCTTAAGTAAAAGAAGCTAAACTTTTAAATATTGAGGCGTCTTTTGGTGTCATAGTTAGAATTTCAATAAGAAACTCGACAGTTAAGTGTGCTAATCTCGGAGAAATTTTGAGATGAGTGACCTCCTGGGAAATTACACTAACAGGACAAAACAATGAGGCTCGTAAGCCAAAGCAGATAATATCTTGATGTTAAGAGTTTGGGCAGCCAGAAGGTGGGAACTATGTCATACAAGACAAAGTGCTATGTCATGGGAGCCACCCTTTGAACCTTGTATGAGACAAAGTTTTACGTGGCGGGAGTCACCACTTGAACTTGTAGGCGCCACCTCTAGAATTCTATCTGCCTGGTGGATGATTCTGGAATAATGATACTGACAATGACTTCAGTTACTTAAGTGGGGGAGATTGTGAAAGTTCTTAAGTAAAAGAAGTTATACTCTTAAACATTGAATCTCCTTTTGGTGTAATAGTTACAATTTCAATAAGAAACTGTGCAGTTGAGTGTGCTCATCCCAAAGAAATTCTGGGATGGTTGATCTTCTGGGAAGTTTCACCAATAGGATAAAATCGTGAGTCATTTAGGCTAAAGTGGACAATATCTCAATAGTTAAGAGTTTGAGCTGTTACAATAATAATATAACTTTGTGCATATATTATTTTTTTCAAAATGCAGTAGCGTTAAAGAATATTTAAAAATAATTTATATGCTTATCTTTAAACATGAAATAATGTGAGATCATTACTTTATTTTTTTTTAAATATGACATTATAAGAGGCTTTGAAACATTCAGCCCCTCAATAATTATATAAGTAGAAAACTAGAAATCACATCATATCGTATTGTATCTTATTTGTTTTGTAAATAATATAATTGTCACATGAGATATCATCTAAATTGCACTAGTTATACAATTTTTTTTTCTAATTTTTTTTCCAATTTATTCAAATGGGTAATTGCATCCGTAGTTAGTATCATAAGATAATATGCACATGCTATCATTTATATAAATTTCATTTCATTCTTGTTTTTTTTGTATCATTTAATGATTTTTATAGAATATGTTATAATTAATTGAAACATATTATGGGAATTATCACCTATTTTATCATGATTAATTGTTGCAAATTTAAAGATAAATTATGACTGAATTTGCAATAACAATTAATTGAACAAGGATTGATATCATTCAATGCATTTAGTTTAGAAGAAGTAATATTATTATCATAAATTAAAAGTATAATACCACCTCAACCTAAACTACTTGTCTTCTTTCCTTAATCCTTAAACTCTACATTTCTTAGTTGAATACCTATAATTGTGCACATCAGAAATTCACAATTGTGCACATAAGAGATACACATTAAGTAATTTTATTTAAATTATAATTTTTTTACTAAAATTAATATGGTTAATTAATTTACATATATTCCATTCAATAGCATAATTTTAATTAATACCCCTAGAAGCATAAACCACAATTAATATTTGAAATTTAGTTAGACCTATCAATCTTATTTCAAAATAGCATTTAAAATTTTCATACTTTCTTTGATAATTAAATCATGTGAATATTTCCTTCCACTACAGTTTGATCTCATTAGTTATTCACATGTTTATAGGTTTCAACTTTTAAATTAATGAGACTAACAAGGAAGATGAAAATAATTGATTTGTCCATTAATTTGCAACACAAACTTCTATGGTAAGGTAAACATAGACTGAGTACTATATGTAGAATCTTGCTCTAGAGGAAGAATCACTTCCTCTTGAGTCCTTGAGGAGGGAGGGAAGAGGAGAGGGAGAGAGCCAAACTAAAAAAATTTTATTTCTTGGCCACTCTTATTACAACCTATAAGGCCCCTATATATAGGCACAAAAGCAACATAACAAGCTACACAACTTGCTACTCTATTGGCCATACAAGTCATACAAGAAACCTAAACAAAAGTACAATCCTAAATTTATGATCAATATCTAACAATCTCCACCTTGATCCTAGATTTACACACAAAAGAAAATATAACTACTGTTCACAAAGAACAGCCCCGCCGGTCTTCCCCGCCAATAGCGTCCACCGGATAATTAATAATTTTCTCAAGAACTGCTCCACCATCTTCTTTAGTTTCCTACTTCACAAGCTCTAGCTCCACCTCCCGACAGATCTTCTCCTGTCGCACTGCGTCCCACGCAATCAATTCCCAAACACCCCTTGTGTGTCTAACTTCAGCGCCCTGTGCATCCACCAGCATCCTGCGCCTCGTGCCTGCGCCCTACGCCTCCAGCCCGCGTCCTAAGCCTCTAGCCCGCGCCCGCGCCTCAAGTATGCGCCCGCGCTTCAAGCCCACGTTCTACGCCTCAAGCTCGCGCCTTGCACTCATGTGGTCTAACTCCAACCACATCCTGCACGTATCCACCTGTGCACTGAGCCCTGCGCCTTCACCTGCGCTCCGCTCGTCACAATCCCACCCTGCACTGTCGCATCTGGTCAGCACCCTGCGTGTCCTCCACCAGTGCCCTGCACTCCCATGTGACCTCCTCGTGCACCGCACGACTTTGCACCTCCAAGTGCCTCACACTTCCGGCACTGCTCCTCAAGAACAGGTCGACTCCACTTCTATCCCTTGGACTCCACCTGAACTCCAAAAACTCTACGTCAAATCTTGATCGATCTTTAATCAAGAAATGAAAGACATGCTTCCAGTCGGTTCGCTGCCCTGTCAATACAGACCGCAATCGACGGCCAAATAAGGCCAGCCGACTTCCTGGATTCAGATTTTGATGCTCGATCCAAGCCCGTCTTTCAACAAAACTGCATAAGTTCAACGTCCGAACTCGACTTCGGCCTCCAGCATGCATGTCTCCGCACCAAGCGCCTGAACCGACTTCTCCTAGCACTGCCTCCACCAGGTAGCACATGCAGCCCTTTGCCGCTCTCTGGCTTCCCTTGATTAGGAAGATCCGTCTGCACCATAGCCGGCCGAAGCCTTGCTCCAGCTCGCGGAATCTTCTTGGCTCCCCACCGTCTACTATCTTGATTTCAGCCCAAGCAAGTCGGATCTACCTTTTGACAGTGATCACTGAAAGTATGGCTGAACTGCTCACGTATCCTTGATCATTCCAATTCAACAAACCTCCTATGTCTGAAGAATTTCTGGATCTTGATGGCAGCAGAAGTCTCTAGCCGAAGGGCTAGCAACCACTTCTGCTCAGCCCGCTTTCGTCCAACCAGCGATCACACCTTCAGGATTCGATGTCTGGCTCCTTCACACAAAGCTGCGAATGAAACCATCTCCAGTTTCTCTAGTCAAACCAAGCCACCCGCCAAGATCGCATGCCTTGCGTCTGATCCCAAAGTCAGAGGCTCCACCTCCTCCTGATCAAGACTCCCACACGAGGATGCTCATAAATTAACCCGGTCGCCGCCTCTTCCGGCCTAACTCCAACACCTGCTACCACGCTGCCGTCCGACTCCTCCAAACCCAGCGTTCGAATCCACACCGCCGAGTCCAACCCGAGGCTTGGTCGTGTCCGTCCCTGCTCCCGATCGGGCTCTTCCTGATTTGAATAAGTTTCTTTAGACAAGAAACCTCCTCTCCTCCACCTCTAGATCGCCACTCCCTTGGCTCTGATACTTTCTTGAGGGAGGGAGGGAAGAGGAGAGGGACAGAGCCAAACTCAGAAAACTTTATTTCTTGGCCACTCTTATTACAACCTATAAGACCCCTATATATAGGCACAAAAGCAACATAACAAGCTAAACAATTAGCTACTCTATTGGCCATACAAGCCATACAAGAAACCTAAACAAAAATACAATCCTAAATCTAGGATCAATATCTAACACTATAAATAGTAATTTAGGTATAACTATCATTAACTATATGATCACATTGACAATCAAACATTCTATAGTAAAATCTTCAAAAATTTTGTGTTCAATATCTTTTCCATGAATGAGCACTCCCATTGTCCAATTTATTTATGTTGTCCTTAAAAAAAACATCATATTAAAAATTATTTCAATTGCCCAAGAAAGGTTTTGGCCATTCATCCGTAACCACTGATACCAAGTGGCAACGGGGCCTTCAAGATGAAAAAAAGTTATGCGGACACCATGACAATCCATAGTATTAAGAAAATTGAAATATTCATATGCTTTAGGTGGAGGCCTGACGGACTATGTGGATGGGTGGTTGGTGCAAGACATTTGAGGCATTTATCCATGAAGTCCATGAAATCTTGGAATTGTTGTAAGGTAGTGTTTATCGAGGCAAGTTCAACATCAGCTTGCCGTAAGGATTTCTGAATTTTAGCAAATTACAGTTTCTTGATTGGACTGCATAGTGCGCAAAACATCCACTAAATTTGAAATTTTCGCTCACAACGAGAACACCAGTTGTTAAGCTTCTCGTTGAATCAAGATGTGGTGTGGACATTTTTTGAGTAGGTATTAACTCCTAGAAGAGAAATGCAGAAGATAAGAAAACAGATTATCATTTCTTAATTTAATTCTTGTAGCTGGTTTTTGTATTTAAAGACTTCTGGTTCACTAAGGCTGAACTGGTTTGGGCAACATGTTGAACCGTGCAGGCCTACTTACTAAAATAACCAAGTAAATACAGTAAAAGGTTTACGAAAAAGACTAATTCCTGCTGGTTACATCTGGCGGCTGCTGGAACTGATTAAATATGCTTCGGTTGGCTTGGTTCCTGGCTGCTGCTGGTGCTAGGTACATTGGTGGTCTGCTGATGAGGCAGGTGGCTTGCATTGGAAGCTTTTCCTCTTCACAGATATACTTGAATGCCTGTATTGCTATCTTTGTAATGTTCCTCAATATTTCTCACCCAATCTTCCCACTTATCTTGAATTGTCGTGAATAAATTATTGCCTAACAGATGTATTCATATGGTTGGATATCACATAATCAATATGGCCTGTTATTGACCATTTGAGGTAAGTGGGATACAAATTCTTACCAATTACTGTGTTACCTGTACTTAAAGTAATTACTTGAATCGTACTCATAATTCCATTTTGGATGCTTGGGATTGAAACCACTTTACTTTAATGACTCTGGTATTGGTGGATTTAATCTTAGGCTCCCAACCATCAATATAGAATGACTGGTTGGGATGAGCTAATTGCATCATGTGATTACCAAGGTCATTGGAGAGGAAGCGCATCAGAGGAATTGACAATGGCAACATAAATTTTCAGAATTACTTGCCAAACATTTTCTTGTTTTTTTCATCATCTAATTCTTGTTTCTTTAATGGCCAATCTACCATGTTTTCATTATATCATAAATTTACCAGAGCAACTGCTATGAAAATACTTCTCCCCCTCTTTTCCCTTAGATGTGAAGGTGTCATCATAATTAGCCTTATTCCAATTGAAGGGTGATTGCCCAATCATAAATTATATGTCCAAACTAATTAAATGAATTCTTATATGTGAAGGTGTAGTGTCCTTAAGAAGTAATGGAAAATTTATAATTGAGATTGGCAAGTTTTCGCCAGAGGCAATAATTTAATCTCTTTTGTGCATTAGGTTATATTGTCTACTTTGCCTTATTGGAATTTCTATTTCTTTGATCATATTTTATTCCCTCACCCACTGCAAACTTTCTTGTGGCTTATATTATCATCGTGTATTTTGATTATAAAGTTGTTGCAGTGAAAATTTGGAGGAGTTCATGCTGCCAACTTTTGATCACATATCACCTACGATATTGGAGCTGAAAAGAGTACCAAACTATGATTCTCTGATAATTGGTCACAATGGACTCGGTGATTTTGGCATATGGTATTTTTTGATCTTACATCCACCTTTGATATATAGATTATTGCATCTGCTTTTCCTAAATGAGTTTTAGTGCAGGCGAACAATTGGGATTCATGCTACCAAACTTTGATGAGATGTCTTCTACTATGTTGGGGCTGAAAAGAATAACAAAACATAATTCGTCACAACTTTATCTTTTCTCTTGCATCTATGTTGGCGATAGTCCTAAATGCACTGGTCCTTTTTTTTTTTACTTTTCCAGTTCATACTTCTATCTTAAAAAAAGTTGATTTCTCTTTTAAGAGAACACGTCATGAAATTATTTATAGGGGTTGGAACAATGGAGCCCAAATTGAGTCCAATGCATAAGTATAAGAACATTCATCAACCAAATTTTAAGATAGTTGGTAAGTGCTGTTATTAGTAGATTAGAAATTCAGTTCTTATTTTAACTTTTGATGTGGGAGTATTCTTAGCTCTTATGGCGATCTTAACAATCCCCAATTCACATCATCACATGAATCATCCTAATTGGTTATTAAACCCCCTAAATGCAATTTTTTTAATATCAAGTCATGTAGTAAGCTAAACCTCGTAGAAGTAACCAATCTCATGAGGGCCAAAAACAAGATGAAACACATCCTAGTTTAACCGTTGGTTTTGATATGGCTTATTAGGAGGATGGTGGAATATTGAAGGCTTAAATTAAGCCCAACACATTAGTAGATAGATACTCATCAACTCCTAAGCTTAAGCTGATGGGTTCACGAGTTTTTTTCTATTATAAATTCAAATTTAATCATCATTTTTGATATGGGCTATTCTCACTGTCATATGAATATCAACAATCATACCACGTAATTAACTGAAATTAAGCAGGTGTCCAAGTTGTCAATTCCCAATACAGTGCTTTTCAAAATTATTTTGTTTCATCTTAGGAGCATTTTGTGTTCAGCCTCGGTAATCATGGCACAAGCATATATAATTATCATTTCTTCAGGGAAATTTCGAAGAGGGTGTTTCTGGCCAAGTTTTCTTCTCCTGGCAGTACAGCCTTTCAAATTATTCCAATTTCTGTGTTCCATTGTCAAGTGAATGCAACTTTTCCTACCACTCAATCAGCAGAGCATATCATGGAGAGCATGCAGAAAACAAATTGTGAAATCTTCTTAGGATCATCATTTGAAGATATGGCAATTTGGATTTTGATTTCTACTGCTCCTGACTTGGAGACACAGCTTGAAGCAAAGGGGTTAGGCACAAGTCCTGCTGGATTATGGAGGCTAGCACTCATGACCAAAAACATGATCATCATGGGGAACATTTTGGATCCGAGGTACATTCAAATGCTATCACTCTCTAATTGTAGTTATATGTTGTTATGCCAACAAAGCATGTGTGCACTTAGCGTCACTTCAGTTCAGTCTCAGGAAATAACTCTTTTCCTTCGTGGACATGCTTGGAACTCACTATTTGAGCCATTAATCAATCATGAGAAAAACACCTAAATTGGAAAAAAAAAGCTTTTGATCTTAAGCAAG
This sequence comes from Dendrobium catenatum, assembly GCF_001605985.2. Lineage (NCBI taxonomy): Eukaryota > Viridiplantae > Streptophyta > Magnoliopsida > Asparagales > Orchidaceae > Dendrobium > Dendrobium catenatum. The sequence continues at coordinate 11,719,261 of NW_021318693.1, forward strand.
CAATGGCAATTGGCACGTACAATTGGCCCAGTTGCTTCTCGTGGATTTTCATAACCCTGCAAAAATGGGATATGCATTTGAAATAGATGCTCGAGTTATTGCATATATCATGATCGATACATAAATGGATTGAGTCATCTGTTCTTTTACCCATCTTTCTATTTTGCATGAACGATTTCCTTATGCCCATCAAAGCACCTCGAGATGCTAATCCACGAAAAACTATACGAGAAATGTGAAAGAACTCAAGTACTCCACGAGGGCGACCCATGGAAATACATTGGTTTCTTACTCGTGCAATGGAACTAAGCAACCTGCTCTTTATTTAAAAGACCTTGAAACTACATAAAAGGCGTAGCTAGTTCATGAAGAATGAAATTCCTGTTACTTCTAGGTCTAGAGAGAGGTTGATGTATGTCTCGCTTTGCTCCTATATTTGTTGAGAGGCTATTTCGTGACTTGAAATCATGACCTATATATTGACTTATGGTCAACCTAATGACTTACCATTGCAGCTGGCCTATCCTCTTAAGCTTAACGTTACATAATTTATGCTATATATGGACGCAAAAAGCTGCACTTGTTTGCAGGATGTATGGTTCACAACCTTCTTAGGTTTGAATCAGTGGGGAAAATGTTGGGATTATTACTTCATCTTGCATGTAAAGGCAACTCAAAAAATAGGTTGTCCCATCTAAAAATCAATTTCTTCAGCTTGTGTCACTAGAAGAAAATTTGCGATTTCCGGCTGCAAAATCCTTTAGAAATCTAAGCATTTTCGTTGGATTTATTATTTCCAATGGAATAATTTTTGGTGGTAAAACGCTTGACAGAAAATGGTTTATGTTGGAATAAATTTCCACCGGAAAAAATTTCGAAGGATTTATGAAAAAACTTTTTAACCATTGAATAAAAAAAATTGGAAATTCCGACTGAAATTTCTGATGGAAAACTGTAGAAAAAAATATTAAAAAAAAATTCTTGTAACAATACAAATGAAGTAGCTGGAATAAAACTTCATTGGGTAAATATTCCCCATTGGATTTTTTCATCAACTCAGCCCCGTTAAAGTCATAAATTTTGTTTGAACAACAAATAAATAGCCAACAAGGAACAAAATTGTTGCAAGGAAGAGGAGAGCATACGAAAAATTGCTTCAAATGTAACATACATATCTCCTCCTTCACAGTATCCCGTAGTAATACAAATGAAACAGTCCTGCAATAAGATGTTTATAATGTATAGAGGAATAGGATCAAAATGCAAAAAGCACCAAAGAAAAATATAGATTTATTCAGAAGCATTAAAAGTTCCTTGGAAAGATCTGAGCATAAATAGATTGTGCTCAACCCTTTCACCTACTTCTTGGTGAGCTGATCTATGATATCGCTCAGTTTGCTTAGCAAGTCAAATTTTTTTCAAAACATATGCAATAAGAATAAATGAGAAAAAAATTTGAACCAGACATATAGAACAAAACCCAAGAAATTTATGAGAGACATATCGAACATATAGAACAAAATGGTTTAGAAATGACCTTGAACGGCGCCGGGTAACGGAGAGCTTGAGAGAGCTACTTGGGGGAAAAAATTGTGATATGGGAGAGGGAGTCAATCTCGGGATGAAATAGGGCCTTTATCGGTAATATTTCTAACAGATTTTTCCTTCAGTATTAAATAACATTTTTGCCAAAAAAATCTGTCGGAAATTCCGTCAGGATACTTAATAATTGACGGAATTTCTCACAGAATTTTTGTCGGTAATGCATATATTTCCTGCAGTGTTGGCCACTTGGAACAAAAGTTGAATTTGAATTGAGGTTTTTATTTTTTATTTTTATTTTTATTTTTATTTTTTGAATTTGAATTGAGGTTGACAACGTTGATTTGATTCCTTTCCAAATTAGAACTTCCCAAACAATCTTTGGTCCTACTAGAATATTGCACAAATTTACGAGATGGTAGTTGCTTGGTCTCAAGTTTTTTCTGTATTTGTTCTGAGATTCCCATTCGAGTGAAGAAAACAGTTTTCATGAATTTGTTTGTGCAGGCTTCCATATTTAAGGTCAAAAGCATTTTAGATTATTTTTAGTTTGTTCTTAAGAGAGGACTATAAGAAAATAATTGTCAGGAGTTCTGGGATGGATTTTTCTCCCCAAAAAAACTTAATAAACATTGACTTCAGGTATTATGGAAATAGGCTTTTTAACACATCTTCTCTTGCTTGTTTTTCAGGGCTACTGCTGTAGATGCATCGGGTGATAACGTAGTTATTGGAACAAGTGATGGTCTCTTGTATAAATGGGAGCTAACATCTGGTAGAAAATTGGGAAATCTAAGCTCCATCCAATGTAAGCATATATATTCACTTTCCAGCTAAATAAATTTCATGCAAAGATAATACTACCAAATAGGTCTCATATACTCCAATGATTTTAACGTGTTGAGTGGTAATATTCTTTCATGATTAACATACTTCAGCTGAAAACTAACCTCTTATTTCTTGGGAGAGCAATCTATTACTTTCAGACAACAATTTGTTACTATTGATAAAAACAAAAACTGTTAAGATTGAATTTCAGAGTACAGATCTTGGCCTTCTAAAAGAAATTAATTGTGAGAAATTTAAGATTAGGAAAACAAACAAGCAATTAAGCGTATTTAGAAAATAAACACAATTATGAAAGATTTGAAAGAAACTAGCTTCTCTTCTAATTAATAACAAATAGTATAAAAAAATAACTTAGTGGGAACATATTTCTAGGTTACACAATAATATAAAAAAATTTAGAAGACAATATGTCTGTTTGTCAAAATAGATAAATTAGTGTAAAATTATTTGTAAATTTGTTTTGTTCCAAGATGACAATGTAATAGGTTTTGGAACTTCTTTTGACAGTAATAACATTGATAAGAGAGATAAATATCATATCTTATTATCTGTTTCATTTTATGCATTACATTTCTTACAAAAGTATCGTCTATTTGTGCCATTTAAAGTATTTTAAGAATAATATATATATTTTTAAATTTTATGTACAAATATTTTAGCATCCTTAGCTACAATTATAAAGAGGGAGAACTTTATCATTCAACAAATACTTCTATATAGTTAGTCACCAATAATCACTGTAAACACTATAGATTATTCTAGCATACAAAATCCAAAACAATTTTTTTTTTTGGAACGGGGTATCCACATGTTGCCATCCCAGAAAGGGCGCTTGGCAGCATGACTAATCCTCGGCTGACCTAGAAGAGGCACCCAACCCAGAAATATCCTAGCCCTCACTTGGTTGGGCCCCACTTAAGAGGCGCTATCACTTGAGGGGAATCGAGCACGGGTTGGGAGGTTCCCAACCATACTCACCCATCAACCAAGCTAAGCATTGATGGGCAAAACCCAACAAACATAATATGATGATAAGTAACCTTGTTTTCTTTTCCTTTTGATATTAGGTGGTGTCTCCTGTGTAGCACTTGATGGCAAATCAGGTGCATTGGCAGTGGCGGACAAAGATGGCAAGTTACAGGTTTTCATTGAACCTTGAAGTGGACTATTTGAAACAGACAATTACATCGAAGTCAAAAACCTGGGTGCTTGTCAAGTTTCATGAAAATTATTCAGTGCACAAAGGAAATTTATGCAGAATTTGTTAGAGGCAAGAAATGTCAACTCTTAGATTCCTTTGTGATCATATATTCAAAATTTTCAGAGCAGATTGATGCGCAAACCCTAGCTTGGTTTGTAACATGCATTGGGTACATCATCTTTCCTTCAGTTTGTTACATATATTAAAATTGTAATTAAATTTACTTATATATCACAGATTTTTTATATGTTTATAAATTTAACATCTGAGTTTTTTATGTTTATTTATATAATACTTATATCTTTAAATCATAAAAAATATATACTTATCTAGAGTGAAAGATATATTGATGTGATTTAGATATTAGTGTGCTAAAAGGTTAATATAGAGATTTAGATATTAATATGCAGATTCATAATTATTTAGTGGTGATGTATGTAAGATCAAATGTTAATTGAATTTCTTTTTCTTCTGAGAAGCCATTGATATTGTACCATTATTGATGATCTTTGCTTGTGCCAAAAAAAGACAGGCCTAGCCTTCTAACAAACATGACCTGGAACTTTTGAGATATGATTTTAGATGTTTTAATTTTTTTGGAAACGGGATATTCTCCTACTATCACCCTCAAAACGGTGTTTGGTGGTGTAACTAATTCTCAGCTGATCAAGAAGAGGCACCCATTTCAGAAATCTTCTGGTCCGCATTTGATTGAGCTCAACTTAAGAGGCGTTGTCGTTCGAGGGGAATCGATTAAGCATGGGTTGGGGTAAATTGTACTCGATCACCAACCAAGCTAAGGAACGGTAGGTTGATTTTAGAAGTTGAATGTTGGGGAATATCTCTCTTGTTAAAAACTTAAACTTCCCAAAAATGGTTATATCTGAAAAATAACATATATGACATTTCAGATGTCTACAGAATTAACTAAATACAACATGATAAAAGTGTTTTAACAGTTCCCATTGGTAGAAGTTTCCCTTGTCCTTTAATTTGTTAATACATTAATTAAGCAAAGCACCACAGAATCAGGTGTCCTTTAATTTGTTAAAATTAATTAAGCTAAGCACCACAGAATCAGGGAAATTGTTCCAGATATAGTTTGGTAGGAAGAAAAAAACTGGAATTTTTATTGGTTTAAATTCTTCTATTAGCCATTGAATTTAAAGGAGTTATTCTCTTAAAATGAATATTAATTAATGGATTGAGTGGTATGTCAATTAAGAGGCTAATTATAATTTTATTTTATAACTTAATGACAAGTTGCATCATTATAGTATTCAACGTACATATAGGTGAACCTGCCAATCATTGCATCAAAATTGAGAAAAGTATTATAAATAATCACAAAATAAAAATGAATTCACTTTAATATTTAGAAGATCAACTTTTCAACTTCAAGGTAACTTTAATGTTAGCTTAACCTTGATAAATTCTTCCTTAGTTCACAATTTATGCATCAAGTGCACAATTATATTAAATTTACTTGCTCACATTTTTCATAAATATTAAACTTATGAAACAAAATAAGTAATATCAAAATTTAGTTTATAACATAACCTAAATATCTTTCTTACCTTCTCAAGATTTAAGACCATTTCTATCAAGTTGCAGAGATAAAAGAGATGATAACAAGGATGATCTCCACCCCATCATTGGATGGGACCTATAATCTAGATAATAGTAGAGAATACACGCATCCTCGTTGATTTGAGAAACAAAAATCCTAGTTGATCGGTACATTTTCAAGGGAAATTTAAAAGTTCAACCTTCAACAAAGTTGAAACTATGTACACAAGTCTTATAAATGGATGATAGATTCTATTGAGAATGTGGTCTACTTTGAGTCAACTACCTCCCTGTTGAACAAAAAGACGCCCTAAAGTGCTGCTTATTTTTCATTGATTTCAAGGAGTCACTTCGCAAATGATTCTTTCTCTTCTTGTTCATAGCCATCACATTATTCATTTTGTTTAAGAGTTTGATCATTGTCAATTTGATAGTGTTAAGAAGTCAAAAGAACTCATAAGTCCTTTTGACAATTACAAGAGCTTGACGACCCCTATGTAAATATATGACTCTCTAGATGAGATATTGAACTTTAAGGATCTATAATCATATTGACCTCATTTTGTATGAGGTTGACTAAGCCAAACTTAAATTCAATCCAAACCCAAATCAGATCGAAATTAAATTCAATTCAAATCAAACCCAAATAGCCTCAAGTAATAGTCACATATTGGCTACCATTTGATCTCTTATACTCTATCTCTAAAAATCACCTAATTGATTGAAAATGATATGAGTAAATCACCCAATCAATCAAATTCAAAAACCAAAACCAAATCCAAAATTTCAAACTAAAATTCAAGGCCAAAATCCCTCGTCCCATAGCCTATTTTGAGTGATTTTTTTATCACCTTAAAGCCAAACCAAATGATCTTAGAATCATGATTTGTCAATTACATAATGATTAGTCATGTCCCTAGGGCCAACTCTCCAAAATTGAGTGCAATCCAAGCTCTCTAACCCCAAAAATTCTTTGAATTCCAAAGGCTGTAAAACCTTCAAATATTTACAGCCCAAGCCACTAGACCATACATCTTGTGGGATTTAACCTTGGAACCCTATCCAAAACCCATGAACTTGCTCATGATCCTTGTCATAACATGTTAAACTCAAAATGAAACCTTTTATGGCCCCTGGTTGACTATGGTTGACCATGGGACCACTTAAGCACCAACAACCCTACATTATAATCAACAAACCCGGTGCATTGCCCCTTTATAGAGTACTGACCTCTTTGACTTCAATCATTTTTTCAAATCATCCCATTATGAGCTTCACACATTGAAGGCTTCATTACTAGGTCCTTGAACCAGTGATTGATTCATTTAACTTAGTTGAGTTGGCCAACTTAGCTCAATTGATCAAGTACCTTGGTCACTTCCAATCAAACCATAGATCATTCTTGAACCTCACCAAACTTCCCTAAATATAAATCCTTGTGAATTGGACATGATTGTTCATATTGACTCATTCGCCAGTTGACCTAGTCAACTAAACCCATGTTTTGTCAAACCAGGTAAATCTGGGTCAACCCAATGAATATACTCAAATTAGACTCCCTAACCTCTCAAGACCCTTATATTACATGTTTCAAACTTACTCAAACCCTCCATGAGTCAAACCTAAATTGGTTTGACTTGGTCAACCCCCAAAGTTAGTCAAACTCAAGCATACACTCACTCATTCACTTAAAATACCCAATTCTTGACTTCAAACCCCTTGTATCTATTCCTATAACATGCAAATACCACCCTAAGATCAATCCCAATCAAATTTTACTGGTTGAATAGTAAAACAATCAACAAAATCTCCAAACATAGTCAAATGGTTAACACTTGCCATACATTCCATTTTCCTCCATGGTAGCTCACCTAGCCTATTTAAAACCACTTTAGAACATTTCTAAATTACTCTTAAGCTCGAGCTCAAGCACTGGTTTGTCCTGAAATGGTAAGGTTGTCCCCCTCCCATGCTAGACAAACCTAAAGTCACTCTCAAGCATGCAAGCACCCCCTGGCTTCTAACCACCTAGGACAACTATTGGGCATCCAAGAGAGGATTCTGAGCAATCCTAGCTGTTCCCCTAAACTCTAGGGTTTTGAGTAAGCTAAAACTTAAGAAACCTTGATTGGAACCAGACTTCAACCCAGACCTCTTCCAACTGCTTTGAGATTTTATTTTACCTTCTTAGAGCTCTCTCTACATTCCCCAATTATTTTTCAGCCATTTGGAGCTCACCGTTGGTGAAGGGAGGAGGTGGTCGTGAGCTTATCTATCATAGCTGTTTGAACACTCTATCCATACCTTCTCCAGCCTTGGTTTCTTCATCAAAGTTAGCCTAAAGGTCTCAATAAAGAAATTTAACTCTCAAACACCTTCTAATATCACCTTTGTTGAGGTAAAATCGAAACTGTAGGTTGTTATCTAGGTTCCTAGATAGTTAGCTATACACATTATCCCAAGTCTTTCAATATTTTTAAAGGATATATATAGCTATTAGGATTTACTGTCAAAGTTTTAGTGAAGATATATCTTCTCTCTAAAGAGTTTAAAGTGAAACATGGGTTTAGCGATTCATTTAGCTGGAGGAAGATCACAAAGTTATGGCAGTTTGACTCATTCTATTCAGGTTGAACGACCCTAATCAGCAGCTGAACTCATCAGATCGAATGTTTGTTCCCTTTTATTACATCATAGTGGAGTATCACTTCTGGTCTGACGCAATTGCGACCCTTTATCTCTACTATGCAGATACAACGACCCCCAGCCTATCTGACGTAGTTAAGTAATCATTCACATTATGCCACATGGTTGACCATCACAATCCACTTGGCCCCATCACGCAATGCCGCGCGCGTGTAAAGTCATCATCACAGTTAGTTTTTTAAAAACCTATTAAAAATGAATTTAAACGCCTAAACTTTGTTAAATCATAAAAAATTCATCTCTTCACCAAAATTAGCAAATAAATACTCTATGGATTTGGATTTTCAAGCTCTTTACTTTAAAAATAAATTCAAGGGATATTATTCATTATTTATGGAGAAATTAATCAATATGTATTTATAATATTTTGATAATTCCACCATAGATATTGCTTGGATTGAGTTCAATTTTGGTAGGGAGTTAATGTGGGGTGTTACTCACTTTCTTGAATTTTCTTAGCTCCAATTGAATATCCCATTAAATTTAATTGAATTTTCAAGTGTATGGGCTGAAATTCAACCCAAATAATAGGAAATTCACCATGCTTAATCCACATAGAGTTAGGCTTTATAATTGATATGATTTTTTTATATGTATGCAAGGGTTAGGCACACCAAAATTCAAATACAATTGAACATTAGAGAACCTAGGAAAAATAATTATGAAATTTGTTTAGTCAACTTAGAAAAATCCTAAAAAATTCCACAAGCAACCAATTGGGGTGAAATTTAAACCGAGTAAAGTTAGTGATATTATACACCCTAGGAATAAATTTGACATCACTTGATCTTCAAACTAAAAAGAATTAAAATCAACCATTATAATGGGGTTAAAACGTTAAAAAATTATAATAAATATAACTTAAATCCAAAAAAATATAAACTAAGGTTCAAAATTTCTCATAATTAAGTATCTAGTCAAAGAAAATTAAAAACTCCATCACCAACCTTCAAAATAAATAGTAATTTGAAAATAATAGAAACTTATTAATTAATAAAAATAAATTACTAAAAATTTAAAAATGCCAAATAAATTTTAAGCACTTCTAATCATTCATAGGAGCCATTTCTGACATTTAGGGAGAATTTTAAGAGGTTTGGAATTAATTTGGTACAAAAATAAGAACTTCACTAATTAAATAATTCATTAAAATGATCTAACTTCTAAAGTTCATAATTAATTTAAAAAAACTTCAGATTAAGCAAAATTAGACATAGGACTCATTATTTTGTTTAGCATTTAAAAAAAAAATGTTAAACATTTAGAATTCATTGAAATAAAAAAGTGACATTTGGTCAAATCTAGTTCATTAAAATATCTAAACTTCTAAAAATTATAACTAATTCATGGAAAAATTAATTCAAATAAACTAAATTGCATTAAATTAGAAATAAAATCAAATATTTATTAAAAAAATTTAAACTTCTAGAATTTATAATGAATTAAAAAAAGTCAACTTAAAGTCAATCCCGTTTAAGGACATTAGTTAAGAACTCAACAAATTCAATTGAATCTCATAATTAAAAAAATCAACCGATGTAAAGAACTTAACATAAATGATCAAAATGCTAATATAATTGCATTAAAAGATAATTGTTGGGTAAATCACGCATATGAGACTAAGTTAGCCCCAAGAAAGAAGAAATAAACCTTATGGCCTTGATGTAATCAAAGACAATTTTCGTTTAATCTAAATAATTAGTCAATAAATTATTTAACAAAATAATTATGATAATTTAATCAATAAATGAAATCAAATTTAAATCCAAAGATAATCTTCAAGTAATAGAGGCCGACGAGGCTATTAAGTTTGTTGCGTCCGGAGGATATACACGGCGATAGAGTTTTAACTATACGTCTTAGTTTTGCACGGATATACAGCACACACACAAAGAAAACAAGACTTTTTACGTGGAAAACCCTTAAAAAGGGGAAAAACCACAGGGCCTAGCCTAGTTGAAAATAATTCCACTATAATTTGAGTCGATTACAAAGGGCTGACTCGCCTCCAAGGGCGATCAGATTACAACTAGCAACTGTTCGATAGAAGTCTGGTGTTAAACCCGGTGTCACTTGGTAGTACCCTGGCGTCACTTGGAAGTTCGGGTATTAGTTGGTTGTCTGGCCTTAAGCAGAACGTCGTCGGGCCTTGAGCAGAACGTTGGGCCTTGAGCAGAGCATTGGGCCTTGAGCAGAGCGTCGGGCCTTCAGCAGAACGTTGGACTTTGAGCAGAATGTCGGGCCTTAAGCAGAATGTTGGGCATTGAGCAGAACATCAGGCCTTCAGCAGAACGTCGGGTCTGTTGACCTCGATTTTGCCCAGACCCGGGCCTAAAGAGTTGACTTGGTCAAATTGACCAAGCCAGACCCTATGGCCCTCCCCACTGGGTTCAGTGGGTCGAGTCGAGTCTGTCGAGCCCGAGCTTGGTCCCTGGGTCAACCCGATTGACCAGGTCAACCAGAATTGACCAAATGGGACCCTTTAAGCCTAAAATCTTTTTTTAATTTATTTTTCATGGTTTCTTGAGCTCGAGCCCCACCCCCTTGACTCCCTTGATTGGTTTGACCAAGTCAATCGTTGACTTGGTCAAACCAAGTCTTAAATAGGTTTAAATAACCTATTTAGAGCCCAATTAAGACCCAATTAATGCCCTTAACTCCTCCAAACGTTTTGAAACTCCAAATCCCGCCTAAATCACTTGATCTAGCCTGGTGATGGAAATTTAAATAATTAATAGTAAATTTCTAATAAATGAGAGCCTTTATTGTCACGCCCCAAGATCTAACTTGGAAGAATTATTCAGTCGATCCTTTAAATCAATCAATTTGTTAGAGCTATCTATAGTCTTCAATCAGTGACAAACAACCTAACAAAAATTTAAAATTTAAACATCAATGAAAATATTTCTATTCAATACCCAAAAGTCATTTACAATACTCAGGATCTTCAACCATGATCACATATCCATCCAGTCTTGAGTATAAAAGAATAACTATAACAAAAAGGAACAAAAACCTGAATATTCTTGATCAATCTCACACTCCTGCTCCCTTATCCTGACTTGAAATCATTACCCACATATAATGAGCTTAAAAAAGCCCAGCAGGTCACCAAATACCTACAACTGAAATCAAAGCATGGTACAGAAGAAATATGTATGTCAATAAGTCAAATCATAGCAGTCACTTACACATGATCATTGAGCCAATACATAAACAAAAATTAGTGCATAAACAGTAATCAATACAGAAATGATAATCAATACAAAAATAGTTGAATCCATAATCATTAGTAATAGAATCAATGAATAGTAAAAAAACCCAAAAAGCTCAATGAACTAGTACATACATCAAATCTCTATAGTAGTTATCGTATCTATAAAATCAATCAATTCGGTAGAGAAGTCATCGTATCTAAAACCTCAGTCAAATCATTAAATAAATACTCGAATCAGTAATATCAATCAAATCAGTCAATAAATCATCGTGTCAATAATATCAGTCGTATAAAGAGAGACCATCAATTTATTAATATCAATCGGTATAAAACATCAAATCAATAGTATCATTCGTGACTGTTGAAATCAAACTAATGCAGTAGAATCGTATCAAAACATACACATGCAATTCCAGTTATTCAATATCACGTGCTCAGTGTATCGCATGCAATCCAATAATCTATATCATATGTTCAATGAATCACATGTCACTTACTCAGTATATCATATGTATAATATCAGTACAGTGAATCAGTAGTATCAGAGCATGTATCAGTATTAGTAACAATCCAGAGATATAACATTAATGCTATAATAGTGAAATCATATAAATTTGTACAATATCAATAAAATCGTATAGTAATGAAAATAATGATGAAATACATGCTTCCAGTAATCACTCTCAACAAGTAGAAGCCCTGGCCATTACGGTGTTTTTCAGTCTTGTATCAGTATCAGTATCTTTATATCTGTTGGCTCAGTAAACAGAGTCGTCTCTTTTTGCCCGTCAACATAGTAATCATCTCCTTATAACTTCCATCAGTAATCACGTGATCAGTAGAGGATAACACCAAACCATATTTAAAGGAAAACCCATCGGCCCACCATCATGTATAGGTCAATCAGTCTCCAACCAACAATTCAACCAGTCTTTACTTATCTTTCACACACACAATATTATCACAATAATATAACAGTAATTTCAATCATATAGTCACATTCATCATCATCTCATCAGTGCATTGTAACCGTAAAACATGATTTAGCTCAATTTAGAAAATCCTTTAAATATCGTATAATAGACAAAAGTCATTGTATAATGCATAATTTTAAAAAATTACCAATGATCGTATAAAACAATGTTTCAAAACTTTTATTGTACTGTAGCAATATTTTTCAACATCCAGATAATTTTTTATTCGATAAAAATCCAATAAAAATTAGAATACCCGGTGAAAAATCTCCAGAAAATATTCAAAACGTGTAAAATCATATTATCTATAACATACAAAAAGTTATGTGGTGAAAGTTTCGTCAATATAAAGATAAGCTCATTTTTGGTAACAGAAACACAAATCTGAATAAAAAAAATACCAAAACACGAAATATTTAAAATAAAAATAGGATATGAATTCCTTAGTGCGAGACGAACAATTTTTCTAATTGCGACGACGGACAAAAATTGCTTCGCGGCCTCCAAAACCAAGCTTTTTTCCTTCTCTTTCTCTCTCTCCAGCTTTTTCTCTCTCCTCAAAACAATCAAACAGTCCTTTATATATATAAAAGGATATTTACATTCGTATGGACGATATTTAATTTTTGTTTCAAGACGATGGGCTTTGTCAAAAAAATGTGTTCAGCTCGTACAGACGAACTCAGTTCGTACTAATGGTTCGTACAGACTAAATGAAGAAATTTTCAACTGTTCGTCCGTACTAAGTCAGTTCGTACAGACAAACCTGCACCCAAAAAAATGAAATCTGGAGGGTTTTACATTTATACCTTTTGTTATACTCCATTTGACGTACGTAAGTGTATTGAGTTTTATGGCTTAAGGTTTAAAACACAATACAAGGAGTATTTAGTCATTTTGTTGTGATTTTCTCTATAAATTACTATTGCAATTTTCTATATAAATTACATTTATTGGCTAACATGCAGGGAGCATGTAGTTATTTTAAATTTCTATGTGTAATTCAATTTAAGATTAGTGAAAGTCACTTAAAGAAAGACATTATATTAAAGATATGAAATCCAAAGAGAAAAGAAACATCCTTAGTGGAGAGTTCTTTTCCTTTCGATATTCAAATTTGGATGAATATAAAAAACTAAAAGAAAGAAGGAAAAAGCCAAAAAGATTTGAAAACCAAAAGAAAACGCCTTCCTTTAAGATGAACTTGCATGATTCTCTAGGATTAGAATCTGGGTTATTGTCCGTGGAGCCTGACCATCACTATTTTTCTTACAAAATTGGGTTATAATTAAGTGATATTTGCTACACGACCTTTCATATTTATTTGATATAAATTGATGTTTTATGATTTCATTTAATTACATATTTTAGAAATTAACTATTTTTTAGGGTTATTATTTACGTGTGATATTTATTTTAGCTTGGAATGTGATTAGGCTCTTAAGGACAATAAAATTTTTCTACTTCTAATTAAATAAAAAAAGGCTCATATAGAAAGATAAACGATATTAGGAAGTAAGCCCCGGCTCACTTGGAGTTTTTCATGCTTACATATATATCTTCTCTTCTTGCTAGGAACCTCCCCGCTTGCAGGTCATGACAGACCCTTTGCTCTATTAGGGTGCAACTCTGTCTAGAGGATGTTGTGCATGTTTAGAAAAAAAAATCTTATTTTTATGCCTATTTTAAAGTTCACCACTTGTGATTTTTATATAGAGGGCCAAATTTGCATGCATTACAGTAGAAATAAATAAAAGGCAATTAATTAAGATTTAATTGCATTGAGCATAATCACACAATTACTAAGAGGGTCATTTAGAAAATTTTCTAGATATCAGACCAAATTTCTCAAAAACTTAAAAAACAAATCTTACCTATCCTTCATAAGCTCAGAGTCATGGTTTTAAATCATATAGGTCGTTTAGCTGGCTTTCCAATCATACCAATATAAGTCCATAATACATTAGTTGGGTTCAGGTCATTATTATGTAATGATCCAACTTAGACATAGGTTTAATTTGTGGCAGACCAAAAATCATATGTCCTCAACATTGGGAGTTTAATCCAAAAGTCTAATAAAATATCAACTCAAAATTAATTTTTTCTCATAAAAAATTTAAAGCCCAATATAAGATATGTCGGGGCACTTCTGAATAGTTTTCACAATCTCAAAGTGCTCCCTACCTTTCATCCTTTGGACTCTAAAACAAGTATTCACATTTGATCTAATCCTGATTGAAATTCCAACAACTCTTCCTTAATATCACTCTTTGAAAATTTAAATAAAATTTCTATAATTATTCTAATTGAGAGTATTCATAGGAAGCCTAAACTTTATATGATGTAATTAACTTCGTAGGAAGCCTAGCATTCTTCTATTATCTATTATTTTGATACCACTTTTCATGCACTGAGATCTAAATTCTCTGTATTAACTAACTAACTAACTTTGATACCACTCGACATCCGGGTAGAAGTCCTATGACCGAGTTGAAGTCAAGTGGTAGTCGGCCACCAGGTGGAAGTTCGGCGGTGGTCGATGGCCAAGCGGTGGTCCGACAATGGTTAAACTGAAGTCTGGCTGAGAACGGCGGCTGGGCGGTGGTTCGACGATAATCGGGTTGGAATCTGATGGTGGTCATCGACCAGGTAGAAGCCCGGCGGTGGTTGGCGGCTGGGCGGTGGTCTAACAATGGTCGAGTTGAAGTACGACGGCCGTAGACGGACGGATAGAAGTCCAGTGGCTGTCGGCGACTAGGTAGAAGTCCGGTGGCGGTCAGCGCCATAGCAATGGTTCGATGATGGTCTGGTTGAAGTCCGGTGCCTGTACGTCAGTCGGCGGCCGGGTGGAAGTTTGGCGATGGTCAACAGCCGGACGGTGGTGTTAGAGCTCTTGCAACTTTAGAGCTCTCTCCAATATCTAGACAAAGGTCAACCTCATGTAGAGAGTGTGGGTCTATTTATAGATTTTCATGAGTGGCACACTCCGTAAATATAGAGAAGATCCGATGCATGTTCGGAGTGCTCCATCGGATGGCTTGTATTGATTTTCCGGATCATAGAGAGTTTTTTAAATATTCAAGTGTCTAAATGATGTCAGAATTAAGTGATCTTGGGCTCGTTCGATTCGTTTCGCCGAGTCGCTCAATTTGATTATAAGCATGCCATATTTGAATATTATTTTGTCATCCAAATAATGCTTCAAACCTTCAAAATGTGGTTCGAGCTCCCGATTTGGACCCATTTGGGCTTGGGTCAGACCAATTTTTGTGTTGTTAGGTTTGTATCTTTGAGACGTTCAGTTTGACTATAAATTTGTTGAAATTAGAATTTAAAATATCCCAGATTTAATTTTGAAACTTTCCAACTTGAATATGTCTCGAGATTCGTGCACGATCAAGGCCATTTTTGGTGATGTATCAACATGAATTACTATTATCTTTTGGAAAAATTATTATGGCCTGGACATCATCCGGACTTCAATCATGCAAAAGATATGTGAATTTTTTTCTTTCTATTATGGATGGGATGCATACAAGAGAAAAAAATTCATGGACGATTAGCTAGGTCACACAGCTCACCTTGGCTTGTTGGTTGAGAGCTTATGCTTCTAACTAAGAGGTCTTGGGTTCAAGTCTTTATGTATGAGTTGTGTGTGTGAGTTTGCCTTAAATGACCTAAATGTTCAAAAAAAAAAAAAAAAAAAAAAAAAAAAAAAAAAAGCTAGGTCAGAGTCTCCGCAAGTAATAATTTTTTCACCTTTTGAAAGATTAAATTTACCGAAGATCTTACTATGATGCATTATTGGTCGTACAGTTACCAAAATAGGGAGAATGATTGGCAAATGGTAAAAGTTGTCAGGCCATCGACATCACCCGTGATACGGAAATTATTTTAAAACAATTTATCATACAAAAAATTTATTTTATAAAAAAAAAACTGATAAAAAATTTACTTTAAAAAACGGGGAAGAAAACTGTGCAAACAAAATACAACTCTAATCTTCAACTTCTCATCCAAAAATCCAGAAGAAAGAAGCAGCATGGAGATTCTCGGCGCCGCTATCATTCTCTTGATCTCAACAGTATTTTTCCTGTTCGGTCTCCTTCGAAAACCCAAGAAGCAGCTGACCGGACTCGTCGTCCCAGGCCCCAAAAACCTCCCCATCATCGGCAGCATCCATCATCTCCTCGGCCGCCGCCGCCTTCCCCACCACTCACTCCGTGACCTCTCTGCTGTCTACGGCCCCATCATGCGATTGAAGCTAGGTGAGATCAATACCATCGTCATCTCCTCTGCCGAAGCGGCAAAAGAGATTATGCAGACCCACGACATCATCTTCGCCTCGCGCCCCATCACTCCGACCATCGATGCTCTCTTCTACGGAGGAAAAGGCGTCGTCTTCTCCTCATACAGCGATTACTGGCGCCAGATGCGTCGACTCTGTGTGACGGAGCTGCTCAACTCGAAGCGCATCAGCTCTTTTCAAGCCGTAAGAGAGCAGGAGGTTTCCCAACTCATGCAATCCATTACAGCAGCCCCAACCGGGTTTGTCATCAACCTAAGCCGTGAGCTCGCCAACCTCGGAACCAACATCATGGTAATGTCAGTCATCGGCGGGCGGTGTGAGGACCAGAAGGTGTTTTTATCGGCTCTCGGTGAACTTGTAGAGTTGAACACGGGTTTCTCCATGGTTGATCTATTCCCCTCGATTCCCCATTTCATTAGCCGCATCGTCGGTATTCGAGCGAAGCTGGAGCGATGCCGATTAAAGCTAGATCGAATACTAGAAAAAATCGTGCAAGAGCACCATGAGAAGCGAGCTAAAAACTCCATAAAAGAGGAGGATCTCACGGACTCCCTTCTCAGAATCCAAAACGATGGTGGCCTGCAATTCCCTCTCTCCAATGACGACATCAAGGCTATCATTAATGTGAGTTCACAATAACGAACTTAAAGAATCTATTGTTTAAACTACTCATGCTTAGCTCGATTGGTGGGCATGTTCAGTTGCGAACACCCATCTCGAGTGGCAAACACCCTTTCAGTGGGTTGGGAACCCCCATCTCGAGTGGCAGACGCCTCTCAGTGGGGGTCCCAAAGCGCCGGCTATAGGTACAGTGGAATTGGTGGCCCTGTAGGTCGGATGGTATTTACGGACCGCCAAACGAGCTCGTCAAAGCTAGGCATGACAATAGATGGTTCCTCTTCATAAATAATAATAATAATAATAATAATAAAAAACTATTGTTTAACGCTTTACTAATGCCCTCCATCTTATTTAATTAATGTAGGATATTCTTGTAGCCGGAAGCGAGACGACTTGGACTACCTTGGAATGGTCAATTTCAGAGCTAGTTTGCAACCCGATCATCATGAAGAAGGTACAAAAGGAGGTGAGAGAGGCATTTGGCTTTGGCATGACAAAGATAATAGGCGACGAGGAGTTCCTGAGCGGCAGGCTTAGCTACATGCAATTGGTGATAAAGGAGACATTGCGGCTACACACTCCGCTACCCTTGCTGCTACCAAGGGTGAACCAAGAGAGGTGCGAGGTGATGGGCTATGAAATTCCTGCAAGGACTACGTTAATGGTGAACGCGTGGGCGATAGGGAGGGATCCTAAGTATTGGGAAGATCCGGAGGTCTTTCGACCAGAGAGGTTTGAGGAGAAGCATATTGACATGAGGGGAGCTAACTTTGAGATGTTACCCTTCGGTGCTGGGAGGAGAGTTTGCCCGGGGATTCAGTTTGGAATGGCAACGATTGAGCTGGCTTTAGCGCATTTGTTGTACTATTTTGACTGGGAGTATCCGGCTAAGAATGGAGAGTTGTTGGACATGACTGAAGCTTTAGGAGTTTCAACTAGAAGGAAGTCGCCACTTTGTTTATTGGCCACTCCCTGCATTCCAATCTTTGATTCAGAAGATAAACTCTCTACTTGATCTATATCTAGTCGATATGTTTTTTTTTTGGGTAAACCCGGAGCTAAAAGCTCATATATTAAGAAGTAAAGAAAATCAAATTACAAGTAACCTGAGAAAGAAAATTCTAGCAACAAAGACTAAAAACAGAAAATACAAGGACTACAGCACGAAGCCAATTAGAACAATAGGCATAAAATAGACTCAGAATAAATGCACAGTCTCATTCATCAAACTAATCTGAGTGTGATATGATGAATTCCGGGCGGATGCACTGGTTGCCCAAAAACTGAGAACAGAATCAGCAAGTATGGCCCTCGCAGAAACATCCAACCCCCCATAACGAAGATCCACAAAAGCGAACCAGGTTGCCTCGCAGGCCCTCCATGGCTCGGAGAGACTGCCATTGCTCATCATAGTCCGGATGCCAATCCTCCAACCATCTTGCCTGCTATAGTCCTTGTAATAAACCCAGGATATAAAAAGTATCCAGTCCAGAAGAAAACTGGGTTGAGAGAAAAGCACCAAAACCTCACAACCCCAAAAGTTAGTATCCGCCGTTTGGTGAAATTCTAAACACCAAAACTGTGCCAAAACCAAAAACCAGGGAAACAACAAAACCCCCGCGAAGACACAGTTGCATGAATGAAAATTTTCCTGGGCCTGGCGGTGATAAAACGTCCTCCAGCCAACGAACAAAACATAGAAGATGTTTAGGTGTTCAAAAAACTGTGAGAAATCTTTGTCTTGTTTTTCCATTTTGAGATTTTTAATCGAACAGCCATCGAAATATTGCAAATGACTTTAGCCACATTATCTCTAGAATTAGAGAAACGACGGTTGTTCCTTTCCCTCCAAATGTAATAAGTAATGCTGCTAATGACTAAAAAGCAGAAATCTTTGCCAGCTCTATTTAATAGCACAGAATTTTCAATGAAGTCCAAAGCTTGAGGCAGAGTGGGCCTAAAAAAGAAACTGGAAAACTCTGGAAGAACCGTTTTAAGAATGTAAAAAGAGAAGTCACAAACAAAAAATAAATGTGTATGATTCTCAAGATGTCCCGAGCAAAGAGAGCAATTAAGAGGCACCTGGATACCTCTAAAATGCAAGTTATCCGCAGTTTTCAGTTTTTGAAGCCTAGCCATCCAGGTAAAACAAGCGAATTTAAGGGCATGGTTCTTGTGCCATATAGAAGTATACCAATCAACATTTGGTAAATGGGAATAGAAAAAAGCTATGAATCTTTTAAAAGTCCAGTTAGCAGTGCCTTCCCATAAGACTTCATTTTTTTCCTTGATTTCCACAGCCTGCAATCTAACAAAAATGCTCGGATCAAGATAATTAGGAAGATTCCAGGAATCAGTCCTAATAAATTTATGAACTAAAACATCATCCAGGCCTTGCACTTGATAATTTTCCCCAATAGTATAACCATTTATCCACGGATCCCAGATGAAAGAAAAGTTGCTGTCATTGGACACAGAAAATTGAAGCAGCCCTTTAATTTTATAAAAAGTTTCTGATATACTATGCCAGAATTTAGATGCAGTAGAAGGTGGGTGTTTCCCAGGTGATATAAATTTGGATTTATACCACCTACAAAGCATATTCTGATTGTTATAAAACCTGCCTATAATAGAGCAAAAAACTCCAAAATAAAGAGCTTCAATAGAAGGTATTCCAAGACCCCCAACAGATTTTGGAATGTTGACTTTAGACCAGGAAATGAGGTGTAATTTCCTCTCCACTAAGTTGTTGTGAAAAAGAAACTTTGAACAAAGTTTGTTGATATAAACACAGCACCCCTTAGGTATGATAGATCCTCTTATCCAGTAAGCGATGAAGTTGGTGATGGTAAATTTCAGGAATTGGATTCTGCCTGCAAAAGAAAGAAACAAGTTTTTCCAACCAGCAAGTAGAGCAGTAATTTTGCTCAGTAGAGGTTGGAAGTGAGTAAATTTAAGTCTTTTAGGGGAAATGGGGATGCCGAGGTAAGTGAGGTAAGGACTGATGTTGTGTATGCCCAAAGCTTCGCAAATGAGGTTGTTACAAGGTTCATTGGAAGAGAATATGACAGCACTCTTATTAGGATTTATGTGAAGGCCAGATAAAGAGGAAAAAAGGTGTAAACAGCTATTCAAATGATTGGCATTGTCAATATTGGAATCCCCCATTACCAATAAATCATCGGCATACATCAAATGATTGATGTGAAGATCGTTGCAGCAAATTCCCTTGAACTGATTTGATGAGGTAGGGTCAATGAGAATATTGGATAAACCATCCATAGCAATACAGAAAAGCAAAGGGGACAAGGGGCATCCTTGTCTTAGACCCGAGGTAGAATTAAAAAATCCTTCAAGTGAACCATTTAAGCAAATAGAGAAATGCACATCAGTTATGCAACCTTTTATCCAAGTGACAAAACTATTAGGGAATCCTTTTTGTAAAAGCCTAGCAATAAGAAAATCTCTAGATATAGAGTCAAAAGCCTTCCTGATATCAAGTTTAGCACAAAACATCTTTTTATTTCCTTTGAATTCTCTTAATAACTCAGCAGCTAGAATAATGTTGTCGGTTGAGCATCTCTTTGCAATGAAACCAGATTGGCTTTCATGAATAATATGGGGAAGAACAACTTTGAGCCTGTTGGCGATGACTTTAGCAACAATTTTGTAAAGAACATTACAAAGAGAGATAGGTC
>NW_021318693.1:11741313-11781730 GCF_001605985.2 Dendrobium catenatum
TAGGGAGGGTTTTGGCCAGTGGCAAGGAGGAAGGGTTAGGAGTGGTGGCGGGTATAGGAAGAAGGAAAAGACAAGAGAAAATAGAGAAAACCAAGAGCTCTCCCGAATGGGCTATTTGGTACTTCGTTTAAGCCTCTTATAGGCTTCACCTCTCCTCTCAAGAGCTCACAAACAAGAACTCAAAATCTGAAAATTTTATTAATTCATCATTAACCTCTTACAAAGAAAAAGACCTTTATATATATATATGTCTCAATAATAAAGAATAGAAATAGACTCAAATGCTCTCAAGATTACAATAAGAACTAATTACTCATAGGGGTAAAATAGAAAAACTGAAATGCAAAATAAACTAAACATCAAATACATCAAAAATAAAGGCTCTGAATCATAGCCGTCGATCTACGATTCCGTCGATGGTACACATGTCGAAATCTCTGGCTGATGTCCTCATCAATAAGTCATACATATTACTTAGAAAAAATAATTACATGAAAGGATCTTGTTAATTAAAAGAGTGATAGCAGAAATTTATTTTCAACATATATGAATCATCTTATGATAGGTACTTACATTTTACAAATAATATAAAAAAATAACAGTACATCTTGCTGTAATTTTAAACAAATAAATTTTATGGAACAGTGGCTCTTTTGATATATTGAATGATTGTTAGCAAAAAGTATTTTTATGAATTGCTTCGAAATTTTTAATATAGGGAGAAAGAATAAAATTTTTCTCTTGACAGTCCGCTCCTGCATTGATATTCTAAGCTTCTCGATCAGATCTCATGAATAATAATATAGATAAGACGACAAAAATAACTGATTTTGGGAAGGAATGCACATTTTCCACATCTCAAACTACCCTTTAATAGTTTGAGCAGCTCGAATTCTACAAGTAAGATATGTACGGTTGGGATTAATCCAGTTTAATTTTGTTAAACAATACTGATTTTGTCTGGATCTAATTGCAGCCGCCTCAACTGTAGAGAATCTGAACGTTGGGATCTGTGTTAATCATGAAACTTCAGGCATGTATATGTGAAATTCATGATACCAAATGAGAGAAGATTGTCTTTCACTCAAAGTAAAATACAATACAAAAATCATATTCCCTGCTCTTAGCAATAAGTAAGTGTAATTCCTAAATTACTCTTTTCAATGAAAAGCTCACCAGAATCCTTGGCAGGAGCAAGAACCCTTCTTAAAGTGATGGAAGCGAATAGAATCTCTCAATATGATTTCATGATCAACAATCATGGAGATGTATGTTATGGCGCTATGGCAATCACCGCAGACTCTCAGATTCTTTGTTGTACGAATTGTAGCTTCAGGTGAAGAAGGATCCCATAGGCAACTGCTAGTCTTTCACTGTGCTCAGAAAGAAGAAAACCTTTTTCCTCATCATCAACATCATGCAAAGCAAAGCATGTTTTAGGAATATATCCTAAAGCTTTGATTCTTTCTATCAATATTCCAAGTAAAGCATATATCTCCCGAGACTCTGGATGGGATCTCTCTCCAACAAAGAATGTAACAGTACCCTTCTTTCCCAGAATCCAGCTGCAACCTGGTCTCTTTTTTATTTCAGATTTCTTCATCAGAAGTCTAATTCTGGCTACATTTTGCCAAAGCCCTGCATTAGCATATATATTGGATAGAAGAGTGCAAGTTCCATCATTTATATATTTTAATTCTATTAACTGCTTAAAAGCATATTCAGCAAGTTCAACATCAGAATGAATTCTACAAGCACCAAGTAAAGCCACCCAGACAACAGAAGAAGGTTCTTTAGGCATTTTAATTATCTTCTCCCACGCTTCAGTCAGTCTACCACCACGGCCTAACAGATCAATAAGACAAGCATAGTGTTCAGAACTAGCTACTAGTCCACAGTCCTTACCCATGGTTTCAAAATACCTTAACCCTTGTTCAACCATGCCAGAATGGCTACAAGCATAGAGGAGGACAAGGAAGGTTACACCATCAGGAGAAAGACCAGATTTTTGCATCTCTGCAAAGATTGATAAGGCATCTTCTCCGCGACCATGCATTCCATAACCTGTCATGAATGATGTAAAAGATACATAATTCTTTTCAGGGATTCTATAAAAGACTTTATGGGCAACATCAATATGACCGCATTTTGAGTACATATCAATAAGACAATTGTTAACAAACAGTATCTCGCCCTCAGATTGATTTCGGAAGACATAAGCATGGATTTCACGACCAAATTGCAGGACTGACCATCGAGCACATGATATGGTAAAAGCATTAGGGGAAGAAGAGCCATCTTTTAACATGGTTGAGAAGAGCTCAAGTGCATGATTGGCATCTCCATGCTGAGCATAACCACCAATTAACACAGTCCAGGTTACCACATTCCTTTTACTCAGTCGTATGGAACTAAATATCAAATGAGCTGAATTGAAATACTTGCACTTTGAATACATATCTATAAGGCCATTTTGCACCATGAGATCTTCTTCTTCATCACAATCATCATCTGAAACCAAAAGGCATGTTCTAAGAGCATAAGCATGTACTTCCATTACTTGAGACAGTGCTCCCACAGAAGCACAAGCTGATAACAGAGAGATGTTGGTGACTGAATTAGGATTAGAACCAGCAAGCTGCATTTTCCTGAAAACATCAAGAGCCTCATGGCCATGACCATGTTGAGCATATCCAGCAATCACTGAACTCCAAGTCACAACATTTAATTCTATTTTATTCTTTCTCATCTCATTGAACAGCTCTAAAGCCTCATTAAATTTGCCATTTTGTGAGTAACCAGTGACCATTGCATCCAGGAAACCACATCTTTGTTTCCCATTCCTTGAAAAACTTTCAGTGCATCTTCCATCATCCCACACTTGGCATAAACATCAATGAATGCGTTTGCTACAAAGACATCCCAATAAAGATCATTTCTCATAGCATAGCCATGAATTTCCCGAGCCTGCAACAAAGCTCTTAAAGCAGCACAGGTAGGAAGAATGTTAACCAAGCTTATAACATCAGACCTCTTACTACTACTCTCACTAACTCCATTCCCCATCTCTGCAAAAAGTTTCAAGGCAAACTGAGGACTACCTCCCTTCACATAACACGCCACGATGGAATTCCATGAAATAACATCATCTATTCCCCGTTTAGTGATATCATCAAATACTTGGCAGGCATCCACAAAAACGCCGCACCTGGAGTACATTGTAATTAAAGCATTGCACACAAAGACATTGGAATCAAAGCCACTGGTACAAATGAGAGCGTGGACGAGAGTTCCTCTGCGGTAAGATGGAAGCTCGCCACAAGCTTTAAGGACGAACGGGAAAGTGTACTGATCCGGCCTCGCTCCGGCATGCCGCAGCCGGAAACAAAGGGAGAAAGCGCTGTAAAGTTTGCAGGTTTGGACGTTCTGTCGGATGAGAAGATTCCACCATAGGATTGGAGAGGGTGTAAGACGCTCCAGAACTGTTATAGCATCAGTAAGGGCACTGCAAGCGAGGTAAGAAGACACGATGACCGCGCCTAATTGTTGAGACAAGGGAGATTCCAAAGAAGAAGTTGAAGGCAGAGGGGAGAGGAGGCCTCGTGCTAGGATTTGTTGGTATAGACAGCGAATGTGTGAAGACGACTTGCATTCTTGAAATAGAGATAGAAAGTGGGAAGGTGAGTTGGTTAAGGGAGAGAGAAGGGGAAGAGTGTTTGTGGAGAAGAGTCTTGAAGTAGTTGTCTTCGTTGCCTTTGGTAAGCGGAGAAGCATTAGGGTGGAGGCGGCGGTAGCTGCAGCTACGGCGACTCATACGGGTGGCTCTATTGTTGAAACTGAAAGCCGAGGCGGAAGCCATTGATTCATTTCATTGGCAAAGAGAAAAGGAGTGCATATATTTGCTTATAAAATTTTAACATATACACTTATTTTGAAATAAAATTTTGGGTGATTAATATACATGCTATAAAATTTTTATATATTGCTATATCTAATACTTAAATATTTATTTTTATTTATTTACCATTTCAGTGTTTAGAGCACATTAAAATATATACATAAATATATGTGTTATACTTTCAATAAATAAATATTAATAATATTTTAAAGAAGAATTATGTAAGAATATCACGACTAAATTATGAAAGGCCAAAGCAGAGGTGGAGCTTCTCTTCTCATTCCTTTGTTCTAGGCTTCTAGTAGCCAGTCTCCCACAAAACCATAAGCCGAACTTTGGAGAGAATATTTACATGTTCTTAGATATTTAATTTCCATCAATTGATGTCTCCCACAACGCAACAAGCCGTGACCTATGGCTTTAATCGAAGGCTTGTTTTTCCCATTCTTTCAACAATGACATCGTTTCTCATGTTATATTTGTTGAAAGAATGTTCGTTAGAGATGTTAGGCCCTATGAACTAGCCCAAGGCTAATTAAAAGAGAGAGGTGAATTGATATTTCAAGAATCTTTAAACCAAAGACAACAAATTAAAATCACCATAAAGAAATCAACGATGCGGAAATTAAATGCGGAAGTAATAAAGGAAAGAACACACTAGATTTATAGTGGTTCGGTCAAACCTTGACCTACGTCCACTCCTTGGAGGCACCCTCCAACTATTGCACTAAACTAAGTATCTCTCCTTTACCCCCACAGCTAGGCGGAGAAGCCCTTACAAAATCACTTTCACCTTCCCCGGTGCGGCGGAGTCATCAGGTCTTTTGACACCAAAGAGATCTTCTTCTTTGGTAAACTTCCCTCAAGACAAGCCTTGAATCCGACGTTATTAAGGTGTAAGCCTGCCGGAGCAACTATGTGGAATCTCCCTCCACACTCCCTTGAGTCCCCCCTCACAGGATCTTCTCCCTCTCTCAGACTTCACCAGTTCCTCACTCCCTTTCAAGCTCTCTCTTCAAGTTTCCCCCAAAAGAATGAAGCCCAAAGACACTTACAAAGTGCCTTGCTAAAGCTTAAATAGAAGATCTCAAAATGAGCTCATTAATGCAAGTTGCAGACTTTATCATCCAAGATGATACTAATATCGTCCTGTACGATCAATGCAAATAAGCCAAATCAGCCGGGACGATTTGAGACAATCAGAAGAAATTTGTTCATATCGTCCAGGACAATAATATATCATCCTGGATGATCAAAATATATCATGGAATATCGTCCTGAACATTGCCCTAAAAAAGAGCTGTCCGATGTCCAATCGTCCAGCGTATCGTCCCAGACAATCCTGGGATTGTCCAGGATGATTTGATCGTCCAATCAAGTCATAATTGCTTTCCTTAAATACTAGATTAATTTTGGAAAAAATGTCCTGGATCATCTTGGACGATATTTTATAGTCCTGGACGATCCCCTAGACGATGTCTAAAAATAAGTAATTCCTAAATAGATTTGGCGGCATATTCTTTCTATTTTGAGCCTTTCATCCTGGCCGATACAAAATCGTCCAGGACAATCTTTTTGCATAATGACAGCTATTTTAATGAGGATACCAAAATCAGGGTTTCTGCTTTTGAACCGATCATCTAGGATGATGTTACAAAAAATAGTAAACTTTAGGGAACAGTTAGAAAATCTTCCAAGTTACAAAGCATCAGGAGCCACACCACATACAATAGACTCAAGAAAGGAAAAGGGTTACAAATTGACTTAGACCTAATCTACCAAATCTTGAGCTGATTCTAAATTACAGTCCGATCTTATGAACCTGCAATGTCAGTAAATAAGACAGTCGTAGAGAAATAAGAGTATTTATAATAAGAGTGTTTGTTATCATCAAAATCATAATCCATGAAAATAGATCCACAATAATCTCCCACTTTTTGATAATGACAAACATTGCAATTTTGAATTTGTAAAGATGAAAACATTTTCTCCTAATCTCCCCTTACTAGAATAAAACTTTTAAAAATAGGGGAGATAATTTTTTTTTATTATTTTTTAATTTTTTCAAAGAAAAAAAAAAGGAAAAATAATACAAATTCAGCAGTACGTTTTCCCCCTTTGATATTATCCAAAAGAGAAAGGCATAAACAAAATAATTAAAAGACAAAACGATCTCTGATCTAGTGAACAAAACAAATATTCTTGAAATGAGAAAGTTGCCTCTTGATTTTAATCAAAAACTTAGTAGAATTATATTGACAACGCATAGCTCAAAAACGGTTAGAAATTCAGAATTTGATAATCCAAACTCAAGTTCTTTAAAAAGGCTCAAAAACTTTTTAATTCAATATCTAAATCAAGGAATAAAGTAGAAAAAGAAACACTAATTTTTCAAAACTCCTTTCATAAATTATATCTAATAGGAGATTAATACACGAATTGTTGAATCAAGAATCATGTTTTTCAAAATCAAGTATCAAAAGTATCAAGGGTTTTCTTAAGCTTTTAAGAAGTATAAGAATGATAAGCATTAAATTTTGTGGGCTCATTTTATGCCTCTTGTCAATTTAAATGGCACTCTATGCGCATGTTTTGATTTTTGATACACTTTTGTGTATATTTTTCAATTTGGCGTCTTTGCGTATCTTTTATTTTTTGACATCATTGGCTAATTTTTTGAATATGCTACTTTTCTAAAATCTTAAAAGCAAAAGTAAACCCATCCTATTGACAAAACAAAATCTTGATTAAGAAAATTATGAGTTAGATTCAACAACTTGCAAAAGATCCATATGCGATAAATAAAATGTAGGGAGATAAAAAATTTTAGTTTCAAAGACTAATTTAAAATATGAAAAAGATTTTAAATGAAAAGTAGAATAATTTCTTTTAGGAAACAGAGATTGAGAGTAAAAAACATGAGTTTCTTTTCTTTGACTGTTTTTAGAGAAGTCAATCACAACTTACCAAAGATTTCAAGAAAAAAAAATAGGAAGTAGATTTTTTTATTTTTAGAAAAGTGAATATCTGTGTTGATCAGAGAAAAATTTTTATGAAATAAGAAAAAAATCAAAGAATAAACAAAGACAAAAAAAAAATTAAATTGAAACAAAATAAAAAAGAAAAGAAAATGACTAAAAACAAAACACAACACAAACACACAAACAAGGCTTTTAACCATTATCTTTCTTCTGGTCTGATGCTTCAGAAACCAGGTCTGCCCAGGAGATTTTTTGCTTTTCATTATTTCCTCAGTTTAAAATTTGCTTCTCTTTACCCTTTTCTTTCGCAGGAAGAATTCTTAAATTAGGGCACTGATTTTTCATATGTCCAGGCTTCCTACACCGAAAATAAATAACGTCAGAAGAAATATTAACATCCTTACCATTTTTATCTTTATTCCTCTTTTGTTGAGGCTTATGCTTTGGTGAGCTTTTTGATTTGCTTGACAAGTCATTGCATTCGTCACCAACTAAGATATCTTTTTATATATCTTCAGCTTTTAGAACAATTGTTTCACTTACATCCATAAGTTTTTGACCCAAACTTTGCTCGTAGGCAATGAGTGAGTCAATCAAATTATCAATAGAATATTCATTCAAATCTTTTAATTCACAAATAGCAATTACTTTAGCATCAAACTTATCCAATAGACAACAAAGAGTTTTGTTAACTTTTTAAAATTTGATCATTCTTTTCCTAAAGCATGCAATGATGTTATAATTTGAATAAACCTAGTATACATGTCTAAGATCATCTCATAAGGATTCTTTGAAAATAATTCATAGTCATGCATTAACATATTCAACTTGGATTGCTTGATTTCACTAGTGCCTTCGAATATGGTGTGTATTTTATCCCAAATTTCCTTTTCAGCAGTGCACGTGGATACTAACATAAAGTCTTCAGAATTTAAAGTACAGAAAAAGAAATTTAATGATTTTGCATTCAATTGAGCATTGAATTATTCTTCCCTATTCCATTGATTAAAAGGAATATAAGTTTTAATTTCATTTATAACATGTGATGGTAATGTATAACCAGTTAAAATCATATTCTAAATGTGAAAATGAATTAATTACGCAAAAATAGACATGCGAATTTTCTAAAAATCAAATATAATATTTTCAAACAAAGGTGGTCTGGTGATTGAATAACCTTCCGCAATATTATGATTTGAAAAATTAGCCATGGATCAAAATTCAAAAGCTTTTAAAAACTTGTTTTTTATGAATTCCGCTCTGATACCACTTGAAAGAATCTTCGTTAGGGATGTTACGCCCTATGAACTAGCCCAAGGCTAATTAAAAGGGAGAGGTGAATTGGTATTAAAAGAATCTTTAAACCAAAGACAACAAACCAAAATCATCATAAAGAAATCAACGATGTAGAAATTAAATGCGGAAGTAATAAAGGAAAGAATACACCAGATTTATAGTGGTTTGGTCAAACCTTGACCTACATCCACTCCATGGAGGCACCCTCCAAGTATTGCACTAAACTAAGTGTCTCTCCTTTAGCCCCCACAGCTAGGCAGAGAAGCCCATACAAAATCACTTCCACCTTCCCCAATGTGATGGAGTTGCCGGGTCCTTTGACACCAAAAAGAACTTCTTCTTTGGTGAACTTCCCTCGAGACAAACCTTACATCCGACGGTATTAAGGTGCAAGCCTGCCAGAGCAACCGTGTGGAATCCCCCTCCACACTCCCTTGAGTCCCCCTCACAAAATCTTCTCCCTCTCTCAGACTTCACCCGTTCCTCACTCCCTTTTAAGCTCTCTATTCAAGTTTTCCCCAAAAGAACGAAGCTATAATGACTGCTAAAGACACTTCCAAAGTGCCTTGCTAAAGCTTAAATAGAAGATCTCAAAATGATCTCATTAATGCAAGTTGCCGACTTTATCATCCAAGATGATATTAATATCATCCTGTACGATCAGTCCAAAATAAGCCCAATCAGCCGGGATGATTTGAGACAATCAGAATAAATTTGTTCATATCGTCCTGGACGATCAGAACAAATCGTGGAATATCATCCTGAAGATCGCCCAAAAAAAGACCTGTCCGATGTCCAATCATCCAGTGTATCATCTCGGATGATCCTGCGATTATCCAGGATGATTTGATCATCCAATCAAGTCATAATTGCTTTCCTTAAATGCCAGATTAATTTTGGAAAAAATGTCCTGTATCGTCCTGGACGATATTTTATAGTCCTGGATGATACCCTAGATAATGTTCAAAAATAAGTAATTTCTAAATAGATCTGGCGGTAGATACTTTCTATTTTGAGCCTATCATCCTAGCCGATACAAAATCGTCTAGGACAATGTTTTGCATAATGACGGCTGCTTTAATGAGGATGCCCTAATCAGGGTTTTGGCTTTTGAACCGATCGTCCAGGACGATATAAATATCACCCCAGACGATGTTACCACAAATAGTAAACTCTAGAGAACAATCAAAAAATCTTCCAAGTTACAAAGCATCAGGAGCCACACCACATATAAAAGACTCAAGAAAGAAAAAGGGTTACAAATTGACTCAGACCTAATCTACCAAATCTTGAGCTGCTTCCAAATTACAGTATGATTTTGTGGACCTATAATGTCAGTAAATAAGGTAGTCGTAGAGAAATAAAAGTATTTGCAATAAGATTATTTGCTATCATCAAAATCATTATCCATGGAAACAAATCCGGAATATTTGTAACCTAAAATTTTTGACGTAAATTTAAAATGAAAATTCAAATTTCTATTTGAAGTGGAGCGTGTGATGTTGGGCTTTTGAATGTTACAATTCTGGGCCTGCGAGCGTAGCAGCGCTAGATGTTACCACATGATATTGAAGGCTCTATTCTAGAGTAATTCACCATATAGGGCAACGACGCTAGGAAGTGGAACTACGATGCTAGGTAGTGGCGCTACGATGCTACACATAAAATAAATTTTTATATATATTAAATTCATTTCTCTAATCACTCATCTCCTCACCGTAACTAGCGTCGTGGCTTGGCGTGGATGGAAGAAAGGATCCGCTTCACCGATTTTATGAAAATTTATTAGATTGTGATAGGTTACTTTTATCCTATTTCTTTTTTTAGAGATTTTGATTTTGTCAGTTTGACTTCTTCAAAATTAATTTTATTACATTTTTTCTGGATTTAGTGAACGTTTATCGTGTAACTTTTTATTTATCGTAGTAGTGATTATTCTGGACATTTTGACTAGAAGATTTCATGATTTCACAAAGTAAAATAAAAGTTTTTGTATTTTATATAATTTGCATAGAATAGTAATTTTTATATTTTTATGACTCTTGAATCATATGTATCATTATCCATCAATATGTGTAGGCTAAAGTTGTTATTTCTTCTACGTGATTATGTGTATGATTCAATTTACTCTATGTTGGCCTGCTTGTATAGAGTGTAAAGGTCTGTGACCATTTTATATTACAGGATAGTGTGATCACACCCTTTATATTCTAACCCCTGTGATCATCTCTTTCATAGACCCATAGGTGGGATTGACAGTAGTGAGAAAAATTTCAAGGGTAAACCAATGCGAGACACTTGAGAAGAATTCACTATAACATTTAGGATGTGGTTTATACCTCTTTCAGCTCGATGATAGATACAAGAAGCTTTTATTAGATTGGAATATAGATGCAAAATAGTGATGTAGTATGAAGCTGAGTTTACTACATTTTCTAGGTACACTCCTCATTTGATTTCCACTGCTGAAAAAATGTTGAGATTTTTATAAGGATTGAATAGGGAGTTGAGACATCCATTAGTGTCTCTATGAATTCATGAGTTTTTTGAGTTAGTGGAATATACTAGACTGATAGAGATTGAGTTTGAAGTACCGACATCCAAGTATGATGTGGGCTTTAAGTATGATGTGAGCAAGAGGAGAACTAGAGATAAATTAAGTAGTGATAGAGCAAGTAAAAGTGATAAGAAAAGTACATAAAGTTATTTGAGGGGATCTAGATCGACATTATATACTAGCAACTATAATGAATGTATTCATTTTGGAAGAAAACATTTGCTCAGTGCTACCTTATAAGGGGATGATGTTTTTTATGCGGATATTAAGGACACAAGGTAGCAGATTGTCATCAGAGAGGATTTGAAGGAAGAGTTAATTCTGGAGCAGGATAGAGTAAGCAGACTGAAGGATAGAGGATTCTAGAATCAAGATTATATATAGTGAAAGATCGATAAATAGGGATAATGATAGAGCTTTTAGTGCTCTTGATGCACTAATAGTATCTATTCTAGTGATGCCATGAGTGTGCAATTTAGATTAGCATGAAGATAGACAATAACTTGTGTTGACCTCATTCTTGTATGAGGTCACTCTTAACTCCTCCCTGAGTCCTAGATCCTAGGATCTTCCTAGCTCCTAGCCCTTAGGCTCAATTTGAATCTTAATTCAATCCAAACCTAGAATCCTTAGGCTAAAGACTTAGGTTCTAAAGCCCTTCCTAGGTGATTTTTCCACCACCTTGAAACCCTGTCAAATGACCTTTGATTCAAAGTCTATCACTTGCAAAGTGATAAGACATGTCTCTGGAGGTTACCCTTCAAATTTGAGACCATTCTGAGGTCCCTAACCCCATAATCTAAATCAAAATCCAAAGGATGTAAAACCTTTAGATATTTACAGTCTATGCCACTGAACATACCATTCTATAGATCTTGACCCTAGAGCTTTCTCCAAAGTTTCTAGTCACCTCCAGACCTTTGATTATAACCCATTGAGCAGTGAACTGCATTTTTTTTTTCAGACCCACTTTGACCCCTGGTTGACCATGGGGTTAAAATGACCATAATACCCCTATGGGATTCAAATGCCCATTTCAACTCAAATGAACTCCAAATTGCTTGGAACCACTTCCAACAAGTTTTTAATGCCAAACCTAATCTGTTGGACCTAAACCCAGACATTGGGTCAACCTAGTAGACCAAGTCAACCAAGTTTGACCAATTAACCCATACACCCCTCTCATCCAAATTCTTGGATCTAAACCACTCCAAATCTAGTTGAACCCAAGGGATGACTCCTTTGGGCATCCAAGAGACCCCTCTTGGAGGCCCAAGACTTGGGTTCACTTAGGTTAGCCATTTGGCTTGACCCAAGTGACCAAAGAGAGGTCTCTCTTGAGCCATCTCTCAACCTTAATCAAATTGAATCTAAATCAAGGTGCCATTGAGTTCCCCTTCACCCAATGCACCTCCCTTGACCAGCCCAGCCCGCGGGCTCACTTGGGTCAAGAGTTAGGCAAACCCAAAGTGCCCAAAACCACTTGGGATTGAGCCAATTCTTTACCTAAGTCAAATTGAACTTGACCAACACTTCCATTGGGTTCCCCTTGACCCAATGCACCTCCCTTCACCAGCTCAGCCCTTGGGCTCACTTGGGTCAAGAGTTAGGCTAACCCAAAGTGCCCAAAACCACTTGGGATTGAGCCAATTCTTGCCCTAAGTCAAATTAAACCTGATCAACACCCCTAATAGGTGGCCCTAGGTCCAACACACCTCCTCCAGTCAACCCATGCCTCGGGCTAACTTGGGTCAGGTTTTAGGCTAACTCAAAGTAGCCAAAATCACATGGACCTGAGCCATCTTCCAACCCAGATCAAATTGAACCCAATTTCCACTGGCATTGGGTGCACCAGACCCAGACCCATCTCCCACATTAAGCCCAGGGTCTGACCTGACCTGGCTTGAGCTCAATTAGACCCAAACCGAGCAGGTTTGGGTCCAACCGAGCCACCAGAGCGAATTGGTCCTCCTCATGCCCAATTGAGCTCACTCTCAACTCTAGCATATCCCCATCTACCTTCCCTGGTCAACCCGACCCAAACTTTGGCCGGCGGCGGTCGGAACCAATGAAGAACAAGCTCCGGTGGCCCCCCCTAGACATTCCTGACCCAAAGCCTTCCAAAGGCTGTGGCTCGCCTGCTTGAGGCTTATAAGCCCTCTGGGATGGTGCCCCCTTCCACCTGGCATCAATCCGAGCTCCCTCTAGCTCGATTTCAGCCATCCGAGCTCGCGGGAGACGGCTGAATAGGGTGGAGCTCCCCAGACCATTCCATTCGATCCCAGGGAATTTTGAATTGCTCCAAGAGCTCTTTCGACCTCCCAACATCTTCCTCCAGCTTCCCAAACCGTCATGTCCACCCATTCGAGCGAACTCCGGGGAAAGCTCATTGCCTCCCACTCGAAGTCGTATCTCTGGCCATCCTCCAGTCCCGACGTCTGAAGGAAGTCTGCTCGCCATCATCTCCTACAGCTTCCTAATAAAGTAGCTCATCTCTTGAGATTGTCTCTGCAGTAATCCCTCCATCCCGAGCTCCCTAGCTAGGTAGTCCGGTCAACTGTGAAGGAAACCTTCACCCCAACGGATTTCCACCGTTGGATTGAAGGTTTCCAATATCCTGATCCTTCCTGTGAAATTTCATCAAAGTTCACTGGAGGGATCGCCCAAATCACGACGGAGAAGCTTCATGGTCTCGTGTTAGAGCGGGAGGTTGAAGACGTAATCCTGGCCGTTGATTCGGATCAACGGTTTGGATTAGATCTCGCGGTTCCGTAGCGCAGTTAATCGTGGCCATCCGATCCTCCATCCGACGGCTACGGTTAACCCGATCGTTATGCGGTCAGCGCCAATGATTGCCCCACCAATCGTGACGCGCCGCGTGTAAAGCGCGGCTGACTGTGTGATGGCCGGATTAAAAATTCTAGAAAATTCACAAGAACTTCAAAAATTGATATCTCCCTGTACACTTGGCCAAATTAGGTGTTCTTAGGCTCATTAGAAAGGTCCCAGGGAGACCTACAAAAGCCTTATAGTTCCAGGCCCTGGTTAAATACGTGTTGAGTTTAATTTTGGTTTGAGCATTTTATCAATTATTGCAATTATTGTTTAAATATAATTCCACCAGGCTTGGAATTTTGGGGGATTGAATTTGGGTGTGTTCCTGACATGTCTAAATTTTATCCCCCCATTTTAATTCTCCTAATTTTGAGTTTAAGGGTCATGGGTTGACCCTTAAATTCAAAATGGGATCCAAACCTATCCAATGAAACCTAGGTTGTGATTTTTTGTGTGATGATGATGTGTAGGATACGGAATTTAGGGCCAGTGATTTTGCCCCAATCCAAGTTTAGGATAGCTCCCTATAGTGTTTTGAAGGTGACTTAGAGTTCACCTTAGGTGGTTTAGTTAGCAACCTTAGAATACTCCATTTGAGCCCAAAGTTGGTGGGTTTAGTCCTTAGGATCAGGTGATCAAATGACCCAAATTTCATTAGAATTGGAGTTCATTTGGTTTACCAAATAAGAGCCACAATAATCCCCCTGAGAATTGGCCTTTAACCCAAATAAAATTTTAATAAATCAATTTTAATTCCTAAAATTCCCTAAAATACTTCTAACTGACCTCAATTGACCCCTTAATTAGTGAAAATTGAAATCACTTGAGTTTGTCTTTTAAATCTATTTTAATTTAATTTTAAGTTAAAATTAATGTTTAATCAATATTAATTAATTAATAATTATTAAAAATCCCAAAAAATCTTTAAACACTTGTTGATCTCTCCTTAGATCATTTCTGATCTTTGGAGTTGATTTCAATAAGTTTGAGATCCATTTAGGTTCAAGTCTTTAAAAGGGCCCCTAATTGAGATAACAAGAAATTTCAATAGAACCCCTAACTTGTAAAATTCATTAGAAATTATAGAAAATATAAATCAATCAAATTTAGTGGCAAATGAATCTAATTAAAATCTAGTATTTTCCAAAATTTTCAAATCCCCAAAATCTGGTCAAAATAAAAAAGTCAATATTTTGGTCAACCCTAGGTCAAAATCGGGTCAAAACTTCTAAAAATCATAACTTTTGATAGAAAAATCCAAATTGAATGTGCCACATGTTTAACAACTCATAATAAGGTCTAGTATTTGTTAAAAATCTGAAACCCTTTAGATCAACTCTAATTTTAAAAATCAAATTTTGACCCCTTAGTTAACATATCCGGATAACCCTCTCAAAATCTCTTAATTCCCCTAAATTCCAGAATTTTATTAATAGGCTAATAAAATCCTCAACCAACCCATTAAAATCAGTAACCAACTCCCCTTAATATTAATCCACTCCTTTAATTCCAACCAATTTAAATAACTTAATCAACCCCGATTGCTACTGGGTAACCCAGGCCTACGAGGCTATTAGCTTAGCCCCAAGGAAGGTGAAATAAACTTCACGGCCTCGGTGTGAAACAAAGGTAGTAATCAATTAACTTCTAAAAATATTTCTAATTAAAATTCTTAATTCATTAATATTTAAATTTTAATCTAAACCCCGTAGTACAAAAAACTTAGTTCAAGAAATTTTTGTACTAAAAAATTACATTAGAAAGTGGTAAAAAAGCAGCCCAAACGAAACTTTCAGTGCTACTTTATTTCATTAAAACATTAAGACATACTAGAAATAGTCAATAATAAAAAAAAAAGATTAATTTAGCCATGAATCTAGGAAACATTTTCTATATTTCGATTATATTTTTAAAATTTTGAAGTATTAAATAGTTCTATAATGAAAAAAAATTATTAACATTAAAATAAATTAAATAATAAATATTTTTTAACAAATAATATACGTCACAATCATATAGCTCGCAATAGAGACAAAGTACTTTTATTTATTTATTTATTTATTTGTAGATGAGCCCACCAATCAAGTCCTTTTAAATCCTCCAACATGCTTTGTACAAGTTTGAGCACAAAGTACACAAAAATTAGATTTTGTTAATTTTGACATTCTATATGATGCATTTTTTACTCATTAAAATAGTTTTTCTCTCTGGCTACCATAAATTCCTTCAATTTACAGGAAGAATTTTTACCTTATAAAACAGTCATAGTAGAATGTCAATTTTATGTTGTTCGCTATCCCAAATTTGGTTACAACTTATACAGGAACAACCTCGATGATATCATAGCTCGCAGCTTTTGCTTCCCTCCCATATGCTTTCGGGCACTCCTAGCCATCTAGCTTTTGTTTTTGGTGCTGAGGGGAGTTCCTCTATTATTATTCCTCGGCTTTTGCTACCATTTTTTCTTCCTTGCTCAGTATATCTGATTGCTCCCTCCTCTCTCGACTAGGGCGATGCACTAGCCACTATTTCTTAGATTTTATTGTGTTTTCTCTCGGCTAGGATGATACACTAGTTCTCATTTTATTCTGAATTTCTAATTGGATAAGAGATGTTAACAAGTTTTCATCTAAATTACAATAAAGTTTCATAAATATTAATCTCAAGCAGATCTTTGCTTTTTATGAGGAAATACATATAACTGACTACATATTATAGTAAAGTACATAAACACACTAGATATTATATATAATAAGCATGGTAAAGAAAACACAAATGAAGTTAACATTCATACAACTATATAACTTACTATTTCCTAAGCAACATACGTAGATGTTATTGGAGTTGGGTATGAGTTGGGCAATATATGAGATGAAACTCAAACTTAGACTGAAGGTCTTTCCAGTCCAAACCATTCAAGAACTTTATTGGCTTACATTTAGATAATTGCTCTTTAATCTGATTGTTATAAAAATCCAAAATGAACTCATCATATCTAGATTTCTAATGATGTTATAAAATCACGTTCTCAATATTAAGGTTATTGCATTCAATATCTAGCGAATGGCAAACCTTTCTCTCATGTTTCATTTCATGATATCACATCAACAATAAATGAGCGCTCATGAGGTAACCCTTATCTTCAAAGAACCTT
Organism: Dendrobium catenatum; assembly: GCF_001605985.2. Classification (NCBI taxonomy): domain Eukaryota; kingdom Viridiplantae; phylum Streptophyta; class Magnoliopsida; order Asparagales; family Orchidaceae; genus Dendrobium; species Dendrobium catenatum. The sequence continues at coordinate 11,758,035 of NW_021318693.1, forward strand.
ATCTGAAAATATTTTTAATCGAAGGCATTTAGAAAACCTCTCATCTTATAAAGTTTTACCCTCACAACCTCAGTATTCACACTCAAAAGGGCATCATCTTAATCTTTTGAACATTCATCAATGCAACACCTAAATTACTCATTGGCATTCGCCTTTTGCTCCAACGGACTATGACCAGCTCGTGTTATACAAGCATGCATTCTTCAGCTTGTAATTAAATCTCTCTTTATTATGGATTCCTCAAATCATTTTCACACACAGCTAATACATTTTGAATGCCTCAAATAAAACTTTTTTAAGATAATTATTTTCTAGCTCATGAGATAGTAAATAAGCTAAAATTCTCCAAAGCTAAGACGAGTTTTATGTTACTCAAATTCTATATGGAATAAGCCTATGATAGAATGTGCTGAGAGACATTGTAGTAGGTTCTCCTGATTCTAGGGTTCCTGAAAATGTTTAATAATGTAATTATACAAAGTGTTATTTACTAAAACTTTTCTATTATTATAAATGGAAAAGTAAGTAATTGGTTATATGCAGAATGTGGGTTTTGACAAGGATGTCCTATTTCTCTAGGCCTTTTTATTCTCCATTCTAAATTGCTATCAAAATCTTCTCATAATAGAGGGTGTGAGTTGGGTTTAAGAATTGCACCCAACACCTCGAAGGTTTCTCATCTCTTATTTGCTGATGATGTGATGATAACAACTGAAGCTTCATTGAGTAATTTAAAAATAGTTAACAGGATTATGACAGATTATTATAGTTGGACGGGACAAAGGATTAATCAAAACAAATCAATGGTAATGTATTGTAATTTTGTACCTTACAGGGACTAAGGAAGTTAACAAAAATTATGTGCTATCATAAAATGGATGAATTTTATTATCATGGAGTTAAGATGGCTACTAGAAGGTTAAAAGTAGCTGATTATCATTTTGTTCTGAATAAAGCCATGAATAAACTTAATACATGGGGGTTACATTCTTTATCATGACTCATTTGTTGGTTAAAACACACTACTTTTATGTTCCTTTAATCATCATGACACATTTGTTGGTTCCAAAGAGTATTCTCAAAGATATTGATAAGTTTTGTAGGAACTTTTTATGGCATAAGGAGCAAGGCATGAGGTGAATACACTATATATATTGGGATCTTCAAAGTACATCAGTTAATTAAGGTGGGTTTGGTATTCAAGGAGCTACTTAAAGATAAGGCCTGTTAAGAGCTCAGATTGCTTGGATCTTTATTCATAACTAGAATTCTCTTCTCAATATGGATTGTAGCTAAGTATGAGAATGATATTTTGGTGGAAGATGCCAGGAGATGCTCCGCTACGACATGGCATATTATCAAATATGGTGCTAATTCATTGAAACAAATTGTTAGATGGAGAGTTTCAAATGGGGAATCAATTAGTATTCTAAATGATATTGTTGACCTCATTTTTGTATGAAGTCACTTTTAACTCCTTTAGCTTTAGACCTTAGGTTTCTTTAGAATTTAGATCCTAGGATCTTCCTAGTTTCTAGACTACATGCCCAATCCATATCTTAACTCAATTCAAACCCAGAACCCAGCGTTAAGGACTCAGGTCCTGAAGCCCTTTATGGATAATTCTTCTATCACCTTGAAACCCAGTCAATTGGCATCTGATTCAGGGTCTATCAATTCCATATCGATGTGACATATCTGTAGTTCCAACCCTCCAAATTTGAACTCATTTGGATGATTCTAGCACCATAAACTTAATCCAGTTTCGAAAGTTGCAAAACCTTCAAATATTTACAATCAATACCACTGGGCCTTTCACCCAATAGAATTTGACCCTGGAGCCACCTCCAAATCTTTTTATCACTCCTAATTCCTTGATATTGACTTGTTAAGCAATAGTCTACATCTTTCTGGATTCAATTTGACCCAGAATCGACTCAAGGCCAAAATGCCCAAAATGCCCTTAAATGGGATTTTTGAACTTTTGGCCTAAACTTTACTTTATTTAACCATCAATCTTTAAAATCTTCTTCAAATATTTTCAAATAATTTTTTTGAGACCTCTTGAACCCAATTCCAACCTTGGTTCAACTTGGTTGACCAAGTCAACATGTTTTGACCTAAAGGCCCCTTGAAGGGTAAAAATGGTCATTTTGACCTGAATGACCCCTCCACACCTTAATTCCCTATCCATTATAATCATATGATCAAAATTGATTTCAATGGATCTAACCCATAGTCCTAGGTCAACTTGGTTGACCAAGTCAACCAAGTTTGACCAAATGACTTATATAACTCATTTCATCTAAATCCTTTGACCAAAACCATTTTAATCTCATTTAAACCCATGGGGTAACTCCTTATGTCTCCCAAGAGATCTCTCCTGGAGTACCCAAGCCTTGGGCACACTTGGCTTATCCTTTTGGCTTGACCCAATTGCCCAAAGAGAGGCCCCCCTTTGAACCATTTATCAACCGTAATAAAATTAAAACCAAACCAAGGTGCCATTGGGTCTCCCCTGACCCAATACACCTCCCTTAACCAGCCCAACCTTTGAATCCACTTGGGTCAAGAGTTAGGCTAACCCAAAGTGGCTAAAACTTTTTAGGATTGAGCCAACTCCTATTCTAAGCCTAATTGAACCTAACCAACACCTTCATTAGGTGGCCCTAGATCCAATACACCTCCTCCAGCTAGCCCAAGCCTTGGGTTGACTTGGGTCAACCTTTGGGCTAACACAAAGTAGCCAAAACTACATAGACCCAACAATTTTTGAACTCAAGTCAAATTGAACATAATTTCCACTTGCAATTGGTGGACTAGACCCAGACCCATTTCCCACATCAAGCCCAAGGCCTGGCCTAACCTGGGTTGAGCCAAATTCGACCCAAACCGAGTAGGTTTGGGTCAAACCAAGCCACCCGATCAAATTGGACCTCTCTAGGCCCAATTGAGCTCATTCTTCAGTCCACCGTGTCCCTATCCTCCTTTCTAGGTGAACCTGACCTAAACCCCAGCTGGCGGCGGCCGAAACCAATGAAGAACAAGCTCCGGTGGTCCCCCCTGTTCGATCCTTACCCAAAGCCTTCCAAAGGCTGTGGCTCGCTAGCTTGAGCCTCAAAAGCACTCTGGGAGGATGTTCCCCTCCACCTGGCACTCATCCGAGGCTCCTCCCAGCTAATCCTGATCATTCAAGCTCACAGGATGTACCTGACTAGGGCAACTCATCCTAGGAGCTTCCATTCAATCCTAGGCATTTGAAATCACTCCCCAGAGCTCCCTCGTTCCTCCTATTCCATTCCCTAGCTCCTCGCGCCACTCTGTTGATCCGTCCGAGCGAACTCCAGTGAGAGCTTTTGGCATCGGGCTCAAAGTCGTACCTCTAGCCATCCTTCGGTCTAGGCGTCTGAAGGAGATCTGCTCACCTTCATCCTCTAAATCTTCCTGATCGAGAAGCTCATTTATTGAGACCTTCTTTATGGTAATTGCTCAATTCCGAGCTCCCTAGATAGGTAGTCAGGTAAAGTGTGAAGGAAACCTTCACCCCAGCAGGTCTCCACCATTGGATTGAAGGTTTTTGCTCCCCTGATCCTCCCTGTGAAATTTCATCAAAGTTCACCAATGGGATCTCTCAAATCACACCGGAGAAGCTTTATGACTTTGGGTTCGCGCGGGAGATTTAAGATGAAATCCTTTTTGTTGATTCCAATCAACGGTGCGGATTAGATCCCGGGGTCTCGGGGGCTGTTTGATCGTAGCTGTCTGATCGTCCATTCGACTGCTATGATTAATCCGACCATTATCCAGTCAGCCACCAATGATTGCCCTGCCAATCGTGTTGCGCCGCGTGTAAAGCGTCGGCTGACTTGGTAATTAACGGGTTTAATTTCACAAAATATTAAGGGAAACTTCAAAAATTGATATCTCCCTGCACACTTAACCAAATTAGGTGTTCTTAGGCTCATTAAAAAGGTATTAGGTGGACCTACAAAAGCCCTATAAATCCAGGCTCTGATTGTATTTGTATTAAGTTTAATTTCAATAGTAGTGTTTTATGAATTATTGCATTTATTATTTTAAATGAATTCATCAGGGCCTAGAATTTTTGGAGAATGAATTTAGGCAATTTACTGACATGTCCAAATTTTATCTCCCCTGTTAGAAGTATCTAAGGGCACTACCATCCTAATTTTGATTTAAGGGTCATTGTTTGAACCTCAAATCCAAATTGGAACCATGGCCTATCCAATGAGATTTAGGGTTTCATTTTGAATTTTCTGATGATGTGTAGCATAGGGAGTTTAGGGCCAATGATTTAGCCCCAATCCAACCTTAGGATAGCTCCCTAAGATTTTTTAAGTTGACTTAGGGATCACCTTAGGTGGCCTGGTTTGCCACCTTAGAGAACTCCATTTGGGCCCATGTTTGGTGTGTTTAGGCCATGAGACTATGTGATTGAAAGTTTGTTCAGGATGTTAAGCCCTATGAACTTAGTCCCAAGCTAACCAAGAGGAGGGGTGAATTGGTATTTAAAAAATTCTTAAGACAAAGAAAGAAAATCACAAACCAAATCACACCACAAAAATAAATGCGGAATTTTAAAGTGCAGAAGCAAGAAAAAGAACACAGAAATTTATAGTGGTTCGGTCGACTCGACTTACGTCCACTCCTTGGAGGCACCCTCCAAGTATTGCACTACAAAACGTGACTCTCGTTTAGCCCCCACAGCTAGGCGGAGAAGCCCAGATTGTGTTAGGTGTCTTTTATCCTATTCTTGTTTTTAAAGATCATATAACTTTTCTAAATTGATTTTATTGCATTTTCCCCATATTTAATGAACTTATATAGCATATCTTTTTATATTCCATAGTATTGATTATTTTATACATTTTGACTAGATGATTTCGTAATTCACGAGGTAAAATAAAAGTTATTATATTTTATACAATTTGCACAAATAATAATTTTGGTATCTTTATGTAAGCATACCGGTAATACAAGCCCAATCAATGAGTATAGATATGTGATTGGGTAATATCTAGTTGCTATTACAGTTATAATACTATGATAATAGTATGTGTGAGGATAAGTAAAGGCTGATTTTACTGATGTTGGCTGGAGACTCACAGACCTGTATAGGATGATGGGCCAATGGGCATTCCTTTAAATAATGTGATTTGATGTTATACTCTATTGATTCATGTGATTCACTAATTAGGAGTTATTACTATGCCGACAGAAAAAGAGTGACGACTCTATTTTTCAGCCAATGATGACTAATTACTTACTACTAGAAAAATACTATGCAAGCCATAACTCCTTACTTATTTAGTGTGATTATTAGAATGCATGTTACTGTATGGATTTACTATTACTACAATGCTACCACTGTATTATTTTATTATTATACTGATTACAATCACTGCACTATTTTATCATTACCACCATCAGTTTTATGGATACTTATACTTCTAGTGATGATACTATTACTATTATTGATATTATCATCAATTTTACAGATACTAATACATTACTGATGATATTGATGTTGTTATTCATATTATTACTAATTTTCTATCATTATTACTACTATTGATTTAATGTTTACTGATTTACTGTTACTGAGCGCATGATTCCTTTAATGAGCATATGATATATGATACTAATTGATACTGATATAAAATAGTTGAATATCATGTGTATAATCTTATATAATTTTTTTACATTGATATGATTCTGATAGTCTTTACAATAATGTTTTAGTTTTACTAATTTATATAATTTTCTTTTTGATTTGATAATACTGCTATGACGACTACTTTATATATTTGACACCCATACTGACTTATTAGTGTACTAGTTTATTAATTTTGCTATTTCTATATTATATTATTTTACCAGTACACATATCATAAATTTTATAATTATTGCATATGTTTAACTATTTCTACACAACTTCATGATAATATTAAAAGTTCATGAGTGTTGTTAAACCTTATAGAACTAGCCCGAGGCTAATCAACAGGGGGTGAATTAGTTAGTTTAAAATTATTTAACAGATGAAAAATTAAAAACCCCTTGATTCGGAAGCAGATCACTTTCACAATAACAAACAATTTAGAGAATTCAAACACATAATAATTCATAGAAAAATGCAAAAATTAAATACGGAAAAGTAAATAGAAATAACACACCAGATTTATAGTGGTTCAGTCAACTTGAACTACGTGCACTCCCTGGAAATATCCTTTCCAAGATTGCACTAAAAGTAGTATCTCTCCTCTGGCCCCCACAGTAAGGTGGAGAAGCCCTTATAATATCTTTCCACTAGCTCGATGAGGCAGAGTATCTTGAATCCTTTAACTCCCTCCTACAGTAGACAGAGAACTTGAAAATCCTTTTGCTCCCTCCTGGAGTAGGCAGAGAACCTTGGAATCCTTTTACTCCCTCATGAAGTAGGTAGAGAACCTTGAAATCCTTTTACTCACACCTGAAGCAGGCAGAGAACCTGGATCTAATGCTGATAAAAGCCTACTCCAATGCCACCAAGGAACCAGACAAGTAACTTGAAGAAGATGGTGGAAATGTTGCTTGGAGTAATCTTTGTGAATCCCTCACAACTCCCCCCACAAGGATTTCTCTCTCTTCTAAAGCCCTCTCTATCTCAGATCAATACAACAACAAAAGATTTTTTTTTTCAATAGACAATGAGAGAGCTTAAATAGAGAGCCTCGAAATAAAGCCCTAATTTTAACTTACTGTCAAAGATCTTCCAGAACGATCAATACAATACAAAATAGCCCTTTTAGCTAGTACGATCAGCTTTGCCCTGTACGAGCAATTGAAGTATTTGTACAGATCATCTAGTAAGATTTTACGATCTTCCAAGATGATTAGTTCAAGATACTGTATTGATCGTCCAGTACGATATGGGATGATGACCAATGATTAAAATATCATCCCGTAAATTGTTTAGGATGTCCAGTACGATTAGAAGAAAATTACAGTTTTTATCTTGGATGATGGGGGATCGTCCCATAAAATATCAAAGATCATCCAAGATGATCTTCATATATCATTTTGTGCAATCTGATCATTCAATCTAACCAAAATTAGTCCTCTAATTAAAGGAACAATTTTGGCATGATTGGCATAAATCATCCAGGACAATGTATATCGTCCTGTACGTTTAGAACAAAAATTTAAAGAATAAAATATAGCCTAAATTGTGATTGGCAGCTATTTTTCATGTCTACAAATGATCATCTTGGATGATCTAAATCATCAAGTATGATTAGTTAATTAATCTCATTTAATAATAGGTGCCCTAATTAGGGTTTTCTATATAATTGATCGTCTAGTATGATTTAAATCATATTATACAATTAGTTCAAAAATTGATTTTTTTTTTAACTCACTAACTTACCACCTTGATGAAAGTGCTCTAATAGCACTAGAAAGTTCGTTAGAGATGTTAGGCCCCTTATGAATTGGCCCAAGGCTAATAAAGAGAGGTGAATTGGAAAAGAAGAATCTTTAAATCAAAACACAAACCAAAACCAAAATCACCACAATAAAAACCAAAGTGCAAAAATTAAAATGCGGAAGCAGTAAAAGAAAGAACACACCAAATTTATAGTGGTTTGGTCAAATCTTGACCTACGTCCACTCCTTGGAGGCACCCTCCAAGTATTGCACTAAAATAAGTGACTCTTCTTTAGCCCCCACAGTTAGGCGAAGAAGCCCTTACAAAATCACTTCCACCTTCCCCGGTGCGGCGGAATCGCCAGGTCCTTTGACACTAAAGAGATCTTCTTCTTTGGTGAACTTCCCTCGAGATAAGCCTTGAATCTGACGGTATTAAGGTGCAAGCCTGCCGGAGCAACCGTGTGGAAGCCCTCTCCACACTCCCTTGAGTCCCCCCTCACAGGATCTTCTCCCTCTCTCAGTCTTCACCCGTTCCTCACTCCCTTTCAAGCTTTCTCTTCAAGTTTCCCCCATAAGAACGAAGCTATAATGGCTACCAAAGACACTTACAAAGTGCCTTATCATCTCTTAAATAGAAGGGCTCAAAACAAGCTCATTAATGCAAGTTGCCGACATTATCGTCCAGGACGATAGGCATATCGTCTTGGCTGATTAGTTCAAATATGAGGAAAATCATCCTGAATATCGCCCTGAAATGAAGCTGGACGATGTCTAATCGGCCTGAACAAAATCACCATTAATTGCTTTCCAAAATTAACAGAGAAATTTTAGAAAAATTATCCTAGATCATCCTAGTCGATATTTTATAGTACAGGCGTTCCACCAGGTCGATGTCCAAAATTAAATATTTCCTAAGTAGATCTGGCAGCAGATTCTGTCTAAATTGAGCCTATCATCCTGGCCGATACAAAATCATCCAGGACGATGTGTTTTGCATAATGACGGCTGCTTTAATGAGGATGCCATAATTTGGGTTTTTGCTTTTGAACAGATCGTTCCGGTCGATATAAATATCATCCAGGATGATGATACCAAAAATAGTAAACTCTAGGGAACAGTAAAAAACTGTTATACGTTATAAAGCATCAGGAGCCACAATAAATACAATAGACTCAATAAAGGAAAAAGGGTACAAACTGACTCAGACCTAGTCTACCCAATCTTGAGCTGGTTCCAAATTGCAGTCTGAACGTGTGGATCTGAAATGTCAGTATGTAAGGCAGTTGTAGAGAAATAAGAATATTTTATATTATCAAAATCATAAACCATCAATCCGCAACAATCTCCCCCTTTTTAATGATTGCAAATATTTCAATTTGAATTTTCAAAAAGTATTATTTTCTCCTAATCTCCCCCTCACTAGGATAAACCTTTTTTAAAAAATAGGGGAGATAAAAATATTTGTTTTAAATTTTTTGAAAAGAAAAAAATGAAACAAATTCAACAGTACATTCTCCCCTTTGATATTATCAAAAAGAGAGGAGGCACAAACAAAAAATAGATTGAATAAAAGACAAAAACGTTTCCTGATCTAGTGAAAAAACAAATATTCTTAAAATTAGAAAGTTACCTCTTGGTTTTAATCAAAAACTTAGTAGAATTGGATTGACAACACAGCCCAGAAAAGGTTAGAAATTTAGAATTTTATAATCCAAACTCAAGTTCTTTAAAAAGGCTCAAAAACTTTTTAATTCAATATTTAAATTATAAGACAAATTAGAGAAAGAAACAAAAATTTTTCAAAACTCCTTTCATAAAATATATCTTATAGAAGATTAATACATGAATTGTTGAATCAGGAATGAAGTATAATGGGTTTTCTTAAGCTTTTAATAAGTACATGAATGGTAAGCATTAAATTTTGTGGGCTCATTTTATTCCTCTTGTCAATTTGAATGGTGCTCTTTGTGCATCTTTTGATTTTTGATACACTTTTGTGTATATTTTTCAATTTGGCATCATTGCGCATCTTTTATTTTTTGCATCATTGGCCATTTTTTTTTTTATTTGCTACATTTTTTAAATCTTAAAAATAAAAGTAAGCCCATCCTATTGATAAAGCGAATTCTTGATTAAGAAAATTATGAGTTAGATTCAACAACTTGTAAAATATTCCTATGCAATAAATAAAATGCAAGGAGATAAAAAATTTAGTTTCAAAAACCAATTTAAAAGATGAAAAAGATTTTAAATCAAAAGTAGAATAAACTCTTTTAGGAAATAGAGATTGAGAATAAAAAACATGAGTTTCCTTCCTTTGACTGTTTTAGAAAAGTCAAACCAACTTACCAAAGATTTCAAGAAAAATAGGAAATAGATTTTTCATTTTTAGAAAAGTGAATGTGTGTGTTGATCAGAGAAAAACTTTCATGAAAACAAAAATTTTAAAGAATAAACAAAACAAAAACAAAAAAATAAAAATGAAAATCATAAAAATAAAAATACAACACAAAAACACGAAAGGCTTTTAACCATTATCTCTCTCCTGGTCCGATGCTTCAGAAACCAGATCTGCCCATGAAATTTTTTGCCTTTCATTATTTTCCCAGTTTAAATTTTGCTTCGCCTTGCCCTTTTCTCTCGTACAAAAAATTTTTAAATTTGGGCACTGATTTTTCATATGTCCAAGCTTCCTACATCGAAAGCAAATAATGTCAGAAGGAATATGAACATCCTTACCATTGTTACCTTTTTTCCACTTTTGCTTATGCTTTGGTGAGCTTTGTGACTTGCTTGACAAGTCATTGCATTCATCACCAACTAAGCTATCTCTTTCTAAATCTTCAGCTTTTAGAACAATCGTTTCACATGCATCCAAAAGTCTTTGACTCAAACTTTGCTCGTAGGCAATGAGTGAGCCAATCAAATTATCAATAGAATATTCATTCAAATCTTTTGATTCATAAATAACAACTACTTTAGCATTGAACTTATCCAGTAGAAAACGAAGAATTTTGTTAACTTTTTCAAAATTTAAAAATTCTTTTCTTAAGGTATGCAATGATGTTACAATTTGAATGAACCTAGTATACATGTCCATAATTATTTCAAAAGGTTTCACGGAAAACAATTCAAAATCATGCATTAACATATTCAACTTGGATTGCTTGATTTCACTAGTGCCTTCGTATATGGTGTGTTGTTTATCCCAAACTTCCTTACCAGTAGTGCACGTGAATACTAATATGAAATCTTCAGAATTTAAAGCACATAAAAAGCAATTTAAAGATTTTGCATTCAGTTGAGCATTTAGTTGTTCTTCCCTATTCCATTGATTAAAAGGAATATCAGTTTTAATTCCATTAATAATACATGACGGTGATGAATAACAAGTTAAAATCATATGCCATATGCAAAAATCAATCGATTATAAGAAAATAGACATGCGAGTTTTCCAAAAATAAAATGATATATTTTCAAATAAAGGAGGTCCGGTGATTGAATAACCTTCCGCAACATTACGATTAGCCATGTATCAAAAAATTCAAAAGCTTTTAAAAACTTATTTTATGAATCCCGCTCTGATACCACTTGAAATTGCTCTGATGGCACTAGAAAGTTCATTAGAGATGTTAGGCCCCTTATGAACTAGCCCAAGGCTAATAAAGAGAGAGGTGAATTGGAAAAGAAGGATCTTTAAATCAAAACACAAACCAAAACCAATATCACCACAATAAAACCTAAAGTGCTGAAATTAAAATGCAGAAGCAGTAAAAAGAAAGAACACACTAGATTTACAGTGGTTCGGTCAAACCTTGACCTACGTCCACTCCTTGGAGGCACCCTCCAAGTATTGCACTAAAATAAGTGACTCTCCTTTAGCCCCCACAGCTAGGTGAAGAAGCCCTTACAAAATCACTTCCACCTTCCCCGGTGCGGCGGAGTCGCCGGGTCCTTTGACACCAAAGAGATCTTCTTCTTTGGTGAACTTCCCTCGAGATAAGCCTTGAATCCGACAGTATTAAGGTACAAGCCTGCCGGAGCAACCGTATGGAATCCCCCTCCACACTCCCTTGAGCCCCCCCTCACAGGATCTTCTCCCTCTCTCAGACCTCACCCGTTCATCACTCCCTTTTAATCTTTATCTTCAAATTTCTCCCACAAGAATGAAGCTATAATGGCTACCAAAGACACTTACAAAGTGCCTTATCGTCTCTTAAATAGAAGGGCTAAAAACAAGCTCATTAATGCAAGTTACTGACATTATTGTCCAGGACGATAGGCATATCGTCCTGGCTGATTAGTTCAAATATGAGGAAAATCATCCTGAATATCGCCCTAAAATGAAGCTGGCCAATGTCTAATCAGCGCGGATGATCTTGCGATCGGCCTGGACAAAATCACCATTAATTGCTTTCCAAAATTGCTAGAGAAATTTTAGAAAAATTGTCCTAGATCATCTAGGCCTATATTTTATAGTCCAGGCCGATACACCAGGCCGATGTCCAAAAATAAATATTTCCTAAGTAGATCTGGCGATAAATTCTTTCTGAATTGAGCCTATCATCCTGGTTGATACAAAATTGTCTAGGACGATGTATTTTGCATAATGACGGCTGCTTTAATGAGGATGCCCTAATTAGGGTTTCTTCTTTTAAACATATTGTCCTGGCTGATATAAATATCGTCTAGGATGATGTTTCAAAAAATAGTAAAATCTAGGGAACATTCAGAAACTCTTATACGTTACGAAGCATCAGGAGCCACAATAAATACAATAGACTCAAGAAAGAAAAAAGAGTACAAACTGACTTAGACCTAGTCTACCCAATCTTGAGCTGGTTCCAAATTACAGTCTGATCGTGTGGACCTGAAATGTTAGTACATATGAAAGTTGTAGAGAAATAAGATTATTTGCTATTATCAAAATCATAAACCATAGATCCGCAACACTTGAGTGTGTGTGTACAAGGTTACTTAGCTTGGGGTCCACCATATACATAACTTAACTCAAGAAAGGTAAAAAGTACATTAAAATTAAAATTATAGATAGACTAAAGCCTAATCAACCCAATCTTGAGCTGATTGGCATTGTAAGTGAACTTATGGACCTGAAAGGTAAGTAAGCAGGGCAAACAAAATAGTTATGCAATGATATCAGTAGTAAAGAAACAATAATATTTGTTATCATCAAAATCACTGTACTTGAGCCAAAATTCACAACAATCTCCATCTTTTTTTAAATGGCAAACATTGTTGTTAAAACTTTTCAAAGGTAGTTGTCATTTTCTGAAACTCCCTCTAAGAAGATGACATTCTGAAAGTAAGGAGAGTTTTTTTTTTTTTAAAAAAAATGCTAGACATAAAAATAGAAAGCAAGTAAGAAGAAAATAAACTCATTTTACTAAAACATTAGAAGCAACAAACACACTACTGCCCCTTTTGACATCACAAAAAAGAGGAAAAAGAACAAATAGAAAAATAAAACAAAGTAAGTACATCATAAAGTACATAGCACAACTACAGAAACAAAAGCATTGAGCAAACTAGAAAAAAGAAGGATTCCTGTCAGGTAGAGGTGGAGGTGGTGGTGGTGGCGGCTAGAAGTAATGGTGAATGGAAGCAAATTGCTTTCCAAACTAGGACATATTCTGGTTATACTACTGTTGCTGGGCTACATAAGTATCAAAGTGGTCTAAATCTTATTCATACTGCTGCTGCTTAGCTACGTAAGAGTCAAATTCAGCCTCCGACTAATCAAACCTTTAAACAAGCTGATCAATCTAAGGCTACTGGCGAATAGGGACTGGTACATGAATAGGTTTTTCCTCTTCATCCACAGGCTCTTCATGTACTGGTTGACAACAAGTATTGTGAAGGGTGTGAAAGAAGCTATTGGAATAGAATACAGTAGGGTAATCAGGTGGAGCAGGGAATTGAAGATTGTATTTTGTCTTAAGGACATAGGCAATGAGATGTTCTAAAGCTAGATTAGGCTTTCTTTTGTGGCCTAGATCCCTAATATAGGTTAAATGTTCAATGTAGAGAATGAGAAGATCAACGACATTAAAATCACAGTTAGTTATGATGTAGTAAGTGGTTAGTGAAAGAATATGATTAATATGAATTCGATCCCCAGCTTTAGGAATAATTATATTTTGAAGAATGTGCTGGATGGTTTGGGCATCTTTGACTAAGGTGCTGAATGTGGAATCATGGTAGTGAACATTGGTTTCCCTGAGAATGTTATTCACAGGGGACCAATTAAAATCAGGATCAGAAGCTAAGATATGGATTTTGTCTCCAGTGGTGGAGAAGTGAAGAAATTCATGGAAATCCTGATAGGTGATCTCTATATGCCTTATATTTACATATGATTGTAGAGTAGTAAATCAGTATTAAGGCGAAGGCTTGTAAAGAATTTGAATAGCAGTTCAGAGTTGAAAGGGAATATAAGGTTAAGAATAAATCTAAGAGTGGTGCGAGTGAATAGGCATAGTACCTAAAAGTTCAGAGTATTTTGATTGATAATCTTGGAAGGGTTGATTCCAGCAGATTTATAGCAGTTGTAGACCGCTTCATCAGATTCCTCAGTGAATCAAGGATTAATAGAATGCATGGAGGAGTTTCCTACAAGCGTTATGGATCTTTTCTCGCCAGCCATTGCAAGAGAATGAGATCAAGAGGGAAGAAGAAGGATTGGAAGGGTGTGAAGAATATGAAGAAAATTAGCTATTTATAAAGAAATTGACATATCGTACATCATCCTAGATAATCGAGTGCAATCAATTCATCTAGATGATTGGTTAAAAAGGTCAGTCATATCATACAGGATAATTAGGTATCATCCTGGATGATTAGACATAGAGCCATCAACCTGAGGAGTCAACCTGGACGATCGTTGACTAATTGGATCGTACAGGATGAACATGTGGATCATCTTGGATGATCCCTCATAATTGATCAGCCTAACATCATTCAAATCGTTTAGCAACTTCTGCAATGTGGATTGTCCAGTATGATGTTGTAATCGTTTGGGACGATCACTAATAATTGATTAATTTAAGCCGTTGGATGTGTTGAATCTAAGATTAGAATTTTTCTTCAGATCATATAGGATGATATGGATCATCCTCGATAATGTGGGCAAAACTTGAAAATTTCAAAAGATGGAATGTGATGATCAGGAGGATTTCAACATTAAAATAAAAAAATTAAAAGCATAAAACAAAGCAAAAATAAGCCAAAAATAGTCATAAATTAAAATAAAAAACATTTTATTGAATTGATCAACTCTAATAAATGATAAATTTATCTTATTATCAGATTTAAAAGCTAGTAAGAAATAAATTGATAACGCTGAAATCAGAAATGTTTAAAAATCAATCTTATTAATGCTAGCTCGGACTCCTTACATTTTGAAATCCTTTTTAAATAAAAATCTAAATTAGAAAAGAAATTAGATAGGAAAAGTGATCTTTTCAAACTTCAGTTTAGAAAAAATTTCTGATAGAAATAATATTACAATGCAATAAATCAGAAATCATGATTTTCAAATTCAAGTGTTTGAAAATATCAAGTGGCACATGGATTCTTCTAAGATTTAAAGATTTGAAAGAGAATGAAGCTTATTTCTTGGTTACTATAGGAAGATGAAATCGATCTCTATTTCAAAGTGATTTATTTAAAGATTTAAAAGATAGGACCAAGAGACTAAGGATTGTCCATGAATTGACATATTCTAGAAGTGCTTTTTCTATCAACTCGGCATCCTACAAAACATGAATCAGAATATCCTATGATTTCAAAGGAGGCACTATGCCTAGGATACCAGATTCTTAAGTCTTGGGTTCCTCAGAGATATCAAAGAATTCTCTTAATAGCAGTTAAGTGGGACTCCTTTGGATCAGCCTAAAATCTTGCACAGAGATAAATACTAAATAATAATATCAGGTCTGCTAATAGTCAAGTAAAAAATTAATCCAATTATTTCTCTGTATTTCTTTTGATCAATAGATTTTCCATTTGAATCCTTATCTAATTAAACAGTTGAACTCATGGGAGTATTGATTGGCTTGGCTTTATCTATTTCATATTTCTTAAGGATGTCCTTATTATATTTTGACTAACTAAGAAAAGTTCCATCATCCTTCTGCCTTATATTAAATCCAAGAAAGTAAGTCAGTTATCATATATTACTCATTTCAAACTCCTTATTATTTTTGAAAATTCATCACACATATTTTTAACAAAAGATCCAAACAGGATATCATCAACATAAAATTTGGACAATCAGTAGTTCATCTTCTACCTTTTTTAGAAATAGGGTGGTGTATACGCTCCCTTAATAAAGGTTCTTTTTAGTAGGAATGTACTTAGTCTTTCATAACATGTCTGGGGTACTTATTTTAGTCTATATAATACCTTTTTTAATTTGAACACATGATTAGGAAATTATGAATTCTTAAAGTCTTGGGGTTGTTCTACATACACATCTTCTTTTATTACTCCATTCAAAAAGTTACTTTTAACATCCATTTGGTACAGTTTGAATCCCTTAAAGTAGGAAAAGGCTAGTAGCGCCCTAATGACTTCTAATCTAGCTATAGGGGAAAATGTCTCTTCAAAGTCAATCCCTTTTATATTATTATACTCCTTAGTTAATAATCTTATTTTATTTCTCACCATTGCACCATAAACATTTATTTAGTTTTTAAAAACCCATTTAGTTCCAACAACACTCTGATCCATAGGCCTTTCAACTAGTTCCCAAACATTATTTCTCAGAAATTGATTTAACTCTTCTTGTATGGCTAGGATCTAGAATTCATCAGATTAGGCTTGATTTATGTTGGTGGGTTCAGTTATTAAGATGAACGTAGAGTGGTTTACTTCTTTTCTAAGTCCATGCCTAGTTCTAACACCTTCATATGGGTCTCCTAAGATTAGTTCTTTAGGATGACTTGAAGAATATCTCTATTCTCTAGGCAGTGTGTTTTTAGGTTCCACCCTTTCCTCTAGATTTATAGATTATACACATTGTGTAATTTCTCCTACTTTTTCTTCTTCCACCCTAGAACCTCCAAAATTATTGAATTCATCAATTACAACATGAGTGGTCTCCTTTACTACTAGTGTCCTTTTATTGAAGACTCTACAGGATTTTCTAACATTTGAGTAACCTAAAACCACTCCATCAGATTTTGGGTCAAACTTTCTTAGTTGGGACTTTCACTTATTCAGAATAAATACTTTACATCCAAATACATGAAGGTGAGAGAGGTTGGGTGTCCTACCCTTAAGGATTTCATGTTGTGACTCGAGCTCATAAGTTTATATTTTTGGTGATAACAAACATTATGGCTCACATCGTTTTATCTCCTAGTATTTTCATTATATATTTGTTGGTGTGTATACTAACATTTTAGAAACACCATGCACCATCCAATGAAGAATCAAAGCACAAGATTTGGTAGAATAGGTTATGCTATAAAGAGTCTGTAATATTCATTGATGTAATTTTGATTTCTTGAGTCAAGTCTTATAAATGTATTTTTTAGCTTGGTGTCCATGCACAGACACACTCAAAAGAGTGAAATCTAGTTAAGACCAGAAGTTCAAGTTTTTTAACTAATCGTATTAAACGATCTCAGTATCATCGAGGACGATCAGCTCATTAAACTAATCGTGCTGAATGATTTCAATCATCCAGGATGATCCTTTATGATTTTGGAAAATTGCCGCTAATGATAATTTAGGCAAGAATTTTAGATTCAATTTTTATTTTAATCCTCATGGATGATCTCATCATCCTGGACATTTATTGCAAATCATGCCTAAATTGATCTTAAGATTAGGGGACTAATTATGTTTAGATTATTCAATTAGATCATCCTAGGCGATCTGTTTATTATACTTGATGAAGTTTGCCGATATATTTTATTTTCCTAAATTATCCAAGAAAAAAACCATATTTTCTCTGATCATACATGCTATCTTCTTGGATGTCCCAAGATTATTATTAGATGATATGTTGATTGCCAACAAACTTGAACTAATCATCCCGGACAATTAGAGGATTGTCTTAGACGTTCTATACGAATTGTTGTACTGATCATACAGGACTATGTTGGATGTTTTGACTGGAAGGGCCATTTTGTATTAATCATTCATGACGATCTCATGATCATCCTGGACAATATTTAGCACCTAAATTTTTTTGTTAGGGTTTTTCAAAGCCCTCTATTTAAGCTTTGTCAAGGCACTTGGTAAGTTTCTTTTGCTTGCATTGAGTCTTTGTTCTTTTGGAGAAAGCTTGAAGAGAGAACTTGAAAGGGAGAGAGTAAAGGGTGGAGTTTGAGAGGAAGAAGATCCTTGGAGGGGGTTTCAAGGGAGTGTGGTGGGGGTATCTCACGGTTGCTCCAGTAAGATTGCACCTTAATACCACCGGATTTAAGGTTCATCTTGATGGAAGTTTTGGGAAGAAGAAGATTTCTTTGGTGTCAAAGGACCAGGTTCTCTGTCTTCATTAGAAGGGTAAAAAGGATTCTAAGTTCTCTGCCTCTTTAGGAGGGTGTAAAGGATTTCAAGCTCTCTGCCGCACCGGGGGAGATGGAAGAGATTTTGTAAGGGTTTCTCTGCCTAGCTGTGGGGACTAAAGGAGAGTCACTAATGGTTTATTGCAATACCTGGAATTAGAGGTTCTTTAGCATCATTCATAAATAAAATGCGAAGTCTACCAAAGCACAAGCATAAGCATCAACAGAGGTAGAACAAATAAAAAAATTATAAGAATATTAAGATTTCCTCTAACGTTATTTACTTTGGATGTAGGAAATCCAGACATATGAAAAATGAGTGCCCAAACTTAAAAAATCTTCCTACAAAGGAAAAGGGTAAAATTAAGCAAATTGAAAAAATGGCAAATAATGAAAAGCAAAAAATCTCCTAGGCAAACTTATCTTCTAAATTATCAGATCAGGAGCAAGATGATGTTTAAAGCCTTATTTTTGTGTTTATTTATTTTTTTATGCGTGTATGTTTTTATTAGTTGTGTTTATGTTTATTTTCTGTGTTTTTTTTGTATTTGATTTTTCAAATTATTTTATGTTTTTCTTTTAAATTTTAAATTAGTCTCTATGTTGTTTATGTAGTTTCTTTGATCAATACACACATATCACATTTTGTTTCTTATACACTTTAGAAAATCAAATCATTTTTCAAAGTTCATTTTTTTTAAATTAAAAATTTACCTCCTATTTTCTTAAAATTTTATGTAAGTTATGGTTGACTTCTCTAAAATCATTAAAAGGAAGTAAATGTTGCAAATCTATTTTCATGACTTATGTTTTGATGATTGACAAACACTATTGATTCTCTTAGACTGCCTGTTACTTCTAAACTTTTCAGGAATCAAAGATCAGACGAACAAACGAAGCCAGTTCAAGATTGTGTAGGATAGGGTTGAGTCAGTATGTACTTTACTTTTTTCTCTTCTTGAGTCTATTTGTAATGTTCAAAGAGACTGATGCTAAGTAACCCTACACACACACACACTTGAGAGACTTAGAATTTCTATTTTTACTCACATCGGCAAGGATGATATTTGTATCAGCCTGGACGATTGAGTTTAAAACAAAGATATTATTCAAGATTTTTAATCAAGGCAGCCATCATTAACAGATCGTCCTGGACGATACTTGTATCGGCCAGGATGATAAGCTCAAAATAGAAAGAAATTACCGCCATAAACAATTAAGGTATTATGTATTTTTTGGTAATCGGCCAGGACGATCTTGGATCGGCTTGGACGATATTCAAAAATTATGCCTTAATTGATCAGACAATCAAGGAAGTAATTAAGGATGATTGATATGATTATATCGTCTTGGACGATTGCAGGATCGGCCATCACAATCTATTCAAAAACCTTAGTTACTTCTAGACGATAAATATCGGCCAGCACAAATTCAAGGTGATGTGCTGGACGATCGGGATCGGACAGCTTGAATTCAGGGCGATGCTCTGGATAATTTTCCTCGGATTTGAACTGATCGGCCTAGACAATCATGAGATCGACCTGAACAATCAAGCCAATTTTCAATCATCTAGTTTACATTCAGAGCGATGCTCTGGTAGATCTCATGGGATTTGTACTGATCGGCCAGGATGATTTCCATATCGTCCTGGACAATATAGTCGGTAACTTACAATTAATGAGCTCCTTTGAAGCTCTTCTATTTAAGAGCTCTTGTTCAACATTTTTTAATATCTTTTGCTGTTGCCTTGACCTGAGAAGACCTTGTTAAATAGAGAGAGAGAGAGAGAGAGAGAGAGAGAGAGAGAGAGGATCTTGTGAGGGGGAGCTTGTGAGGGGATTCACAAGGGTTGCTTCAAGGATCACTCTGCTTCTTCTTTGTCCAGAGTTTCTCATCCGTGGAAGGATCGGTAGAGGTAAGGATTCAGTAACTGATAGTGGTTCTCTGCTAGCTTCAGGAGGAAGCAAAAGGAGATAGGTTCTCTACCTTGCCGGGGTGGCGAAAAGAGCTTCTTTGTAAAGGCTTCTCCGCCTAGCTGTGGGGGCTAAATGAGAGTCACGATTGTAGTGCAATACTCGGGGGGCGCCTCCATGGACTGGGTGTATGTCGAGTTGACCGAACCACTATAAATTTATGTGTTCTTGTTTCTTGCTTCCACACTTTAACTTCTTGTGGTGTGATTTTGGTTTATGTGATTTTACTTCTTTGTAAAAAGAATTTTTAAAAGACCAATTCACCCCCCTCTTGTTTAGCTTGGGCCAGTTCTATAGGGCTTAACATCCCTAACGAACTTTCAGGAAACTCATGATTTTATCTGTCTATCTAATTTCTTTAATGAATATTTCACTTTTGATTCAAAATTTTCATCAAATTATTAATTACATTTTAAAATTAAACTTTTTCATCTCCCTACATTTTCTTTATCACATAAGGATCTTTTGCAAGTTGTTAAATCCATTTCATTATTTTTTTAATCGAGTTGTTCATTTTTGTCACTAGATTAGGTTTGTTCTAATCTTTAAAATTGCACAAAGGAAGCATATTTTTAAAAATAAAAGAGGCACAAAATGAGCTTAAAGCTAAAATGATGCGCAATATCGCCAAAATGAAAAGATACTCAAAGTGTATTAAAAATCAAAAGATGCACAAAGTGCACCAAAAACCAATAAAGATGCAAAAAATGAGCCCACAATGAGTTAGCTTACCTTTCTTGTACTTCTTAAATCTTAAGAAAATCCTTATATCTATTAATATTTTTAATACTTGAGTTTGAAAATCATGACTTTTGATTCACCTTTTTGCATTAATCTTCTATTAGATATATTTAATGAAATGAGTTTTGAAAAGAATTATTTCCTTCTCTAATTTGTTCCTTGATTTTGATATTTTCTTTAAAAATTTTGTTAGCTCTTAAGGAACGTGAGTTTGGATTAACAATTTCTGAATCTTTAACCTTTCTGAGATTATGCGTGGTCAATACATGCCGTACTAAGTTTTTGAATAAAATAAAGAGGTAACTTTCTCAAATTTTGAAATTTCAAATTGATTCTTCTAAAACATCACCTTCACCAGATCAGGGACTGTTTGATCTTCTAGTCTATTTTTTATTTGTTTTATTTTCTTTGCTCCTCTTCTTTTTGATAATGTCAAAGGGGGAAAACATACTGTTATTTTTGTGTTGTATTTTTTTAGTTTATATTTTTTTGGTTCATTTTGTTTATATTGTTTTAAAATTAAAAATTAAAAAAGAAAAAGAAAATTATGTTTTCCCCTATTTATTAAATTTTTTATCTTAGTGAGGGGGAGACTAGGAGAAAATATTTTGTGCTTGCAAATTTAACCAATAATGTTAGTCATCATCAAAAAGGGGGAGATTGTTGCGACTCGAGCTTATGAGTTTATATTTTTAATGATAACAAATATTATGGCTCATATCTTTATGTCTAATACTATTTTCATTTTATTTTTATTTGTGTGTATACTAACATTTCTGGAACACCATGCACCATCCAACGAAGAATCAGGGCACATGATTGGGTAGAATAGGTTATGCTATAAAGAGTCTGTAATATTCATTGATGTAATTTTGATTTCTTGAGTCAAGTCCTGTAAAGTTTTTTTTTAGCTTGGTGTCCATGCACACACATGCTCAAGGGAGTGAGATCTAGTCAAGACTAGAAGTTTAAGTTTCTCAACTAATCGTACTGGAAAATCTCGGGATCGTCCAGGATGATCAGCTCATTAAACTAATCATACTGGATAATTTCAATCATACTGGATGATCCTTTATGATCATGGAAAATAGCTGACAATGATAATTTAGGCAAGGATTTTAGAATCAAATTTTGTTATAATAGTCCTGGACAATCTCAATCGTCCTGGATGATCAATACAAATCATGCCTAAATTGATCTTATAATTAGGGGATTAATTATGGTTAAATTATTCAATTAGATTGTCCTAGATGATCTTTTTATTATACTGGATGATATTTTCTTATGATCGTACATTCTATCATCCTGAATGTCCCATGACTATTGCTGGATGATATGTTGATTGCCAACCAACTTGAACTAATTATCTCGGATGATCGTAGGATCATCACAAACGATCTATACAAATTATTATACTTATCGTACAGAACTATGTTGGATGTTCTGACTGGAAAGGACTTTTTGTACTGATCAGAAAGGACAATCTCATGATCATCCTTGATCACATTTGGTGTCTAAATTATTTTGTTAGGGTTTTTCAAAGCCCTCTATTTAAGGTTTATCATAGTACTTGGTATAAGTCTTTGGCATGCATTGAGTCTTCATTTTCTAGAGAAATATTGAAGGGAGAATTTGAAAGGGAGAGAGGAAGTGGGGGAGTTTAAGAGGGAGAAGATCCTTTGAGGGAGTTTCAAGGGAGTTTGAAGGGGGTTTCACACGGTTTCTCTAGCAAGCTTGCACCTCAGTACCATCGAATTCAAGTTTCATCTTGAGGTAATTTTTGATAAGAAGAAGATCTCTTTGATGTCAAAGAACCATGTTCTCTACCTTTATCAGGAGGGTGAAAAAGGATTCTAGGTTCTCTGCCTCACCAGGAGGGTGAAAAGTATTTCAGATTCTGTACCACACCCGGGGAGGTGGAAGAGATTTTGTAAGGGCTTGTCTGCCTAGTTGTGGGGCCTAAATGAGATTCACTAAAAGTTTAGTGTAATACCAAGAACAGGAGGTTCTTGGGAGTGGACGTTGGCTATGTTGAGTCTAGTAATTAGGTTGTTAAGCCTAAGTAAATTCCCAAGGCTACCAAGAGGGGGGTGAATTAGTAGTTTAAAAAATTTAAGTCCCCTTTTAAAATTATGTTGAACCGAAATAAAAATATTTCTTTTAGATTTTTATAGAAAATATTTTTCAACCACAGAGTTTTTAAAACTGAAAATTAAATTGCGGAAATGTAAAAACAGTAAAGTAAATGACACCAGATTTATAGTGGTTCGGTCTAAATTTAGACCTACATCCACTCCCTAGAGGCACCCTCTGAGTATTGCACTAATACCAATAGTGACTCTCCTTTTGTACCCACAGCAAGGCGGAGAAGCCTTTACAACACACTCTTTTCACCACTCCCCGGTGCGGCAGAGAACCGTTGTCCCTTTACACAATCCCCAGTGTTGGCAGAGAACCGTTCGTCCTTTTACACAATGCACAGTATTGGCAGAGAACCATCATCCTTTTACACAATCCCCAGTGTTGGCAGAGAACCGTCCGTCCTTTCACACAATCCACAGTGTTGGTAGAGAACCGTCATCCTTTCACACTCTCCTTGTGCGGGTAGAGAACCCTTCGTCCTTTTACACTTTCCAAGTGTAGGCAGCGAACCCTTCGGCTATTCACACTTTCCAAGTGTCGGCAGAGAACCGGATCTCCTTGACAGATCTTCTCACAAGAATGTAGAAGGAAGAAGGAAAAGAGTGAAGTATTCCCAATTCACAAGTAGAGACTCTTACCTTTGAAATCCAAGTGAAGCCTTCTCGCTCCAATGGTAGGAATCCTCCTTTGAATGCTCTCTTCCACTCTCTCCTTGGCTATTCTCTCAAGAGGCACGAAGATCAAATGACAAAAAGATTGGGTGGCAGTCTAATTTGTACTATTTATACAAAAGACAAGAAAAACCGCCCAAAAACTACAATTTTTCAATTCTGTACGCAGTGGATCATCCCGTACGATCGTGGATCATCCTGGA
>NW_021318693.1:11796588-11865971 GCF_001605985.2 Dendrobium catenatum
ACTAAGGTGCGAGTTCGTCGGAGCAACCGTGTGGAATCCCCTCCACACTCCCTTGAGTTCCTCCCCCTCACAGGATCTTCTCCCTCTCAAACTCCACCCTTTCCTCTCTCCCTTTCAAGCTCTCTCTTTAAGTTTTCCCCACAAGAACGAAGCTACAATGGCTGCCAAAGACACTTACAAAGTGCCTTGCCATAGCTTAAATAGAGACTCTCAAAACGAGATCATTAATGCCAGTTGCCGCCATTATCGTCCAGGACGATAGCCAAATCGTCCTGGCCAATTAGCATAAATATGAGGATAATCATCCTGAATATCGTCCTGAAATGAAGCTGGACGATGTCTAATCATCCCGGACGATCTTGTGATTGGCCTGGACGAAATCCCCATTAATTGCTTTCCAAAACAGCCTGAGAAATTTTGGAAAAATTGACCTGGATCGGCCAGGATGATATTTTATAGTCCAGGACGATCCACCAGGACGATGTCCAAAAATAGGTTATTTCTAAACAGATTTGGCAGCATATTCTTTCTGAATTGAGCCTATCGTCCTGGCCGATACAAAATCGTCCAGGACGATGTGTTTTGCATAATGATGGCTACTTTAATGAGGATGCCCTAATCAATATTTCTGCTTTTGGACATATCGTATAGGATGATATAAATATCGTCCCGGACGATGTTACCAAAAATAGAAATCTTTTAGGGCACAATAGAAAATCTTCCAAGTTACAAATCATCATATGCCACACCAAATACAACAGACTCAAGAAAAGAAAAAGATTACAAACTGACACAGACCTAGTCTACCGAATCTTGAGCTGGTTCCAGATTTCAGTCTGATCGTGTGGACCTGAAACATTAGCACATCAGGCAATCGTAGAGAAATAAGGAATGTTTGCTATCATAAAAATCATAAATCATAAATTCGCAACATATGGCTCTAACAGCTTCTACCAGGGTCCTATTTTTTCTTTCAGCTATCCCGTTATGCTGAGGGGTCCTAGGAGCTGAAAAGTTATGATAATCCATTGTTCCTTACAGTAAGATTTAAATTTTTCATTCTCAAATTCTCCATCATGGACACTATGAATGGTTAGAATTTTACAACCTAGTTTCCTCTAAATCTAAGTGGAAAAATACCTAAACTTCCCGAATGATTCATTTTTATGAAATAGGAATCTAACCCAAGTTAACCTTGAATAATCATCAACAATTACATACCCAAAGACTTTCCCTCGTAGACTTGAGTGCTGACAAGTCCAAAGAGATCCATGTGAAGGGTTTCTAAGGGTTTGCTAGTGATAATGTCTTTGATTGAGTGGAAGGATGATTAAACTTGTTTCCCTAACTGACAGGCATCATACAGGTGATCCTTAGTGAACTCTAGTTTGAGAATTCCTCTCACTAAGTCTGTTTGGGTGATTTTTCTAAGGCTTTTTATGCTTGCATGACCCAATCTTCTATGTCATAACCAGGAGTCATCAATAATTATTTTTAAGCAAAGAGTAGTATCAGATTAATGTAATTAAGATCAAGCAAGTAGACATTATTTATTCTTGTTCCCTGTAAAATAGTTTTGTTATTTAAGCTTATTATGAAGCTGGTTGATAGAAGGTTTATGTTGAAGCCTTTATCACAGAGCTGGTTGATGCAGAGCATATTATGTTTCAAGCCATCTATAAGTAAAATATTTTCAATGATGAAATTTTTTGAATTATCAATTATACCTGAACCCACCACTCTCCAGGTGGTGTTATCTCCAAGTGTCACCTTACCTCCTGCCCTAGCCTCCAATGAAATGAATTAATTTGCATCTCCAGTCATGTGCCTTGAACATCTGCTATCCAGGTACCACATGCTCTCACGAGGCCTTTTATGAGATCACTCATACAAAATCATCAGATGTCAGATTTGAGAACCCAAAGAAGTTTGGGTTTGATCTTATGGAATGTGGGATGAAATGTTTGCATGCTATGCTATGAATTATACAATTTTTGTCTCCACACCAAATGTGTTATACGGTGGATAGTGCAAGTGTGGGAGATGTATTCTAATATGCCACAATAAAAACATCTAACACCAGGAAAACGATTAACTAATCTATGTGAGTGATGGTGCCTCTTCCAAGGTTTAAATGATGTATGCTGTGGTGATGGCTTATGTAATTGTGCAAGTGTAAGTGTTTGTTTTATTTTATTCGAAATCATTTAACTTGATTTGTAAAAACTAGTTTGCACTTTTAAGAATTGAAATTTCAATTTTTAATGCAAGTTCCTTATCACTTGCTTCATCTAAACATGCCTTTGATTTCTTAAATGAGATTTCTAAATCAATATGGGATGCTTTAAGGAATTATGCTCATTAATTAATTAATTAGAATGCTTCTTGTTTAAGATATCAATATCATCTAGCAAAGCCATGTGATTTCTATCTAGAGTGGAGTGATCTTTTCTTAAGCATTCATACTCTTTTTACAAATTTAAAAAATTAGATTTGAGGCGTGCATATAACTCTTTAAGCTTCCTATATAAAGAATGGATTTTTTCAAAAACTTTGAATAGTTGATCATAGATAAGCTCACATACCTCCTCTTGATCAGAATGATCAAGATGATCATCTGCCATTAAGCACAGGTTGGTTACCTCCTCTTCTGCTTTAGTTTTAGAATAGTCTGATCTAGAGTCTGCCTAGAAAGCCTTCTAAATCATTTGCTTGCCCTTTTTGAATTTAGGATTTTATTCACCCTTCTCCTTGCTTGGGTGAGCTTTAAGAGTTAGGCAATCAGACTTCAGGTGCCCTGCCTTCCTGCATTCAAAACTTATAACATTAGAATAAACTTTAGAATTCTTACCAGTATTACCTTTGTTCCATTTCTGATGATGCTTTTGCTTTTTTTTAGAAAGCTTTTGAATTTCCTAGTCATCAAAGCAATGTCATCATCATCTTGTCCAGAAGAGTAACTGTCAGAATCATTAGCCTTTAAGGCTACAATTTTTTCTTTTCTCTTTTCACCTGCTTCAAACTGCCTTTGACTCACTCCTTGCTCGTAGGTAATGAGTGACCCAAGTAAGTTATCAATGGAATAAACATTCAGATCTTTAGATTTAGTAATGACAGTGATTTTTGTATCATAGGAAGAAGGTAAACAACGAAGAACCTTGTTAACTTTTTCATAATTTGTAAGCTCTTTTTGTAAGGTATGTAGTGATATAACAATCTGAGTGAACCTAGTATTCATTTTAGAAATAGATCCACTAGGTTTCATGTGAAAAAGTTCATAATCATGAAGCAGGATGTTTAGCCTAGATTGTTTCACTTCATTAGTTCCATCAAAAGTAATGCAGAGTTTGTCTCAAATCTCTTTACCAGTTGAACATGTAGAAACACTCATATAATCTTCAGATTTTAAAGCACCAAAAAATAGTTCAAACATTTAACATTCAGTTGGGCTAAACTTCTATCTTCTATGCCCCACTAATTTTAATGACATTCACTAATCTAAAGGGTGCAGAATATCCTTCTTGAACTAACATCAACATGTGATAATTAATTGATTGTAAGAAAGTGGACATGGAAATTTTCTAAAAATTAAAGGTATATTATCAAATAAAAATGGTCAAGTGATTGAATATCTTTCTGCAGTGTTACGATTACCAAAGTTAGCCATAAATCATTTTCTAAAAGATTTCTAAAACTTAATTTATGAATCATACTCTGATACCACTTGCAAGTTTATGAGGATTATTAAACCCTATAGAACTAGCCCGAGGCTAACCAAGAGCACGGGGTGGGGGGGGGGGTTGAATTGGCTATTTTAATTTTCTTTATCAGATGAAAAATTAAAAACCCCTTGATACGAAAGCAGATCACTTTCACAATAACAAAATTTTTAGAGATTTTAAACATAGAACAATTCACAAAAAATACAAAAATTAAATGCAAAAAGTAAATAAAAAGAACACACCAGATTTATAATGATTCAGTCAACTTGACCTACGTCCACTCCCAAGAAACCTCCCTTTCCAGGTATTACTAAAAGTAGTGTCTCTCCTTTTGCCCCCACAGCAAGGAAGAGAAGTCCTTACCAAATTTTTCCACTGACCTGGTTAGGCAGATTACCTTGAATCATTTTACTCCCTTTTGGAGTAGGAAGAGAACCTAAAAATCCTTTTGCTCCCTCCTGGAGATGGCAAAGAACCTTGAAATCCTTTTACTCCCTCTTGGAGTAGTCAAATAACCTTGGAATCCTTTTACTCCCACCTGGAGTAGGCAAACTAGATTTGATGCTGATGAAAGTCTCTCCCAGAGCCACCAAGGAACCAGACAAACAACTTGAAGAAGATGGTGGTAACCTTTCTAGGATCAACCTTTGTCAATCCATCATAACTCTTCCCCACAAAAAGATTTCTCTCTCTCAAGCCCTCTCTCTTCCTTTTCTAAGCTCTCTCTCAGATCAATACAACAACAAAAGATTTTTCAAGAGACTACGAGAGAGCTTAAATAGAGAGCCTCCAAAAGAAGCCCTAACTTTAACTTGCTATTAATGATCATCCAGAACAATCGATCGTCCTGTACGATCAATACAAAATAGTCTTTTTAGTCAGTACGATCAGCTTTGCCCTGTATAATAAATTTAAGTATTTGTACTGATCGTCCAGTATGATTCTGCGATCATCTAGGATAATTAGTTCAAGATACTTTATTGATTATCTAGTATGATATGGGATGATGACCAGCGATTAAAATTTCATCCCGTAAATCATTCGGGAAGTCCAGTATGATAGCTTATATGATTACAAGAAAATTACAATTTTCATCTTGGACAATTGGGATCGTCCCATAAAATATTTAAGATTAGTAAATAGGATCTTCATATATAGTTATGTAGGATCTAATCATTCAATCTAACCATAATTAGTCCCCTAATTATAGGATCAATTCAGGCATGATTGGCATAAATCATCTACGATGATGTATATCATCTTATACGATTAAAATAAAAAGTGAAGATTAAAATATTGCTTAAATTATGATTGGCGGCTATTTTTCATGTCTATAATTAATCATCCTAGATGATCTAAATCGTCTAGTATGATTAGTTAATTAATCTCATTTAATATTGGGTGCCCTAATTAGTCCAATGGATCATACAATATGATTTAAATCATATTATATGATTAGTTCAAAAATAAAAAAAAATTTCTAACACACTAACTCACCTCCTTGAGTGTGTGCGTGCAAGGTTACTTTGCTTGGAGTCCACCAGATACATGACTTAACTCAAGAAAGGTAAAAAGTATATTTAAATTAAAATTATAGACATACTCAACCCTAGTCTACCCAATCTTAAGATGATTGGCATTGCAACTTAACTTGTGTATATGAAAGGTTAATAAGCAGGGCAAACAAAATAAATATTCAATGATAGTAGTAGTAAAAAAATAATAATCTTTGTTATCATCAAAATCACAGTACTTGGGCCTAGATTTACAACACATATTGACTACTACTATTATGAACTGACTGATAGCATGCATACAACTTTTTTATCGTACTTTGAGTTCAGTTGTAGGATTTAGTGATCTAATGGGCTTTTTACCTCTGTATATGTGAATCACTTGAACTATGAAAGACACACCAATAGGGGGATGAATTAATATTTGAATTTTTTTCCAATTTTTTTTTTATGAAAGTTTTAACCAAATTCACAAATTAGAATCAAAATTAGGCAGAAGTATATAATGAAGCAAAAGTAATTTTTTTTATCTTTTAGATTTTTATTAAAAAAATAAATATATTTTTTCGTCCTTTTTCTTTTTTTATTTTTATCTCTTTCTCAACTAAAAAATAACCTCAATCAATCACAGGTCTTACATCTCAATAATCACAACACAAACTAGATTACATGAAAATAAATATACAACAGATTATAATGTAGAAAATAAAATAAAAAAATAAACACACCAAAGATTTATAGTGGTTCGTTCAACCGTAACCTACATCATCTCCCTGGTTTCCTCCTATCTATGTATTAAACAAAACTCTTTTGTGTCTCTCCTTTTGTTCTCACAGCAAGGCAAAGAAACCCTTACAAGAATCACTTACACTAATGGTGTGGTTGAAAACCAAATTACTTTCACCTTCCCTGGTGCGGCAGAATAGCTGGGTTTTTTGTCCTTAAAGGGGTCTTCTTTCCAAAGATTCTCTCAAGAGAGGCCTTAAATCATGGAGGAACTCAACTACAAGTTCACCGGAGCAACCGTATGAAAATACCCTCTCATACTCCCATGAATCCACAAGGATCTTCTCTCTCTCTCTCTCTCTCTCTCTCTCTCTCTCTCTCTCTCTATCAAACTTCACCCTTTCTTTCCCTTGCTCAAAGTCATCTCTTCAATGCTTTCTCATAGAAGACATAACCTAATGACTGCCAAAGACTTTTACAAAGTCTATTAAGAAAGTTTAAATACTCAGCTTTAAAAAATCTTAATCATTTAATTCTATCATCTTTGATCTTATAATATGATTAGTTCAATTATTGTACAGTTTTTAATTAGTACAACACGATCAACTCAATTCTTCACTAATCGTACTATATGAATGAATAGTAGTACTATATGATTAGTTCAATAAAATCATAGTTTATCAATGATAATCCCTGAGATGACAAAAAATTATCTCTATTGATCGTCCAGTATGATCTAGTTCATTCAATATAATCTTAAATCATAATTAAGCTAGATTTGATTGATTAACCACAAAATTAAATTAGGCAATATTTTAAAGCCTCATACAGTACGATTATGTTAGTACAACATGAATATAAAAATTTTTTAAATTCAAATTATTTCTTAATTTAATTAACAGTGGGGTTTCTAAAAATATATAATCATCCTTTATAATTAAGTGGTTGTATAGTATGATTATTTATATTTTATTTCAATTTTATTCTTACTTAATTAAACAATTTAAATAATTTTTGATTACACAAATCATATCATATGATATTGATCATCCAGTACAATCTTTAGAAAAATTAAAATATTTAATTTCACTCCCCCTATGTGTGTGTACATGACTACTAAGCTAACATAAACCTTTTTATATTGATTGACTCAAAAAAATAAAAAGTATAGTCTCTTGCATAAATTAAACTTATACTACCTAGTATTGAGTCCTAATTCTTTGATGATACTTGGTGCATGCTGAACCTGAAATATTAGTACACATAGAAAAGATATTCAATATTAAAATACAAGTGAAACTACACATAATCCAATAATATTTGTTATTATCAAAACACAAACTCGGGCTCCTGGATTATAATAATTTAAATGATTTCAGGCCAGAGAAGAGGATATGGATTGTGAGACTGATCAATTACAAGAATATATAGGTTTTTTCTATTATTTTGTTTACTTTTTTTCCTTCTTAGTTAGGAGTAGATAGACTGTATGTTACAATTGTGTAACTCCTGACTATTATATATCATTTTTTTAGAGTATGAATACATATATATATATATATTTGATATTTTGATCTATAGATTCATTTTGTTAATATCTATACTATTGATAAAAGAAATTAGATAGCTCTGATTATTATTATATTAAAAGATAAAAAAATATTTCTTCTAAATTAGATTCTAGGATGTGATAATCTTGGTATTAGGGCAATAGTTATTGAAAGCATTGAATTAAAAACCAAAATTATAAGAATTGGTTGTGAGTCAGTTAGATTAGATAAATTAAGATGAATTATTTTACATACATAATTGATTGCATGTGTGAATTATTCAGATAGGGGTGTGTAAGTGAATAGGTAAAATGGGCTAGGTAGAGAAAAATATGTCCAATGAATAACATAGTGTAGCTCCAATTCCATTAGACATATTATGCAGTTGGCCTGTGTTCTAGCAAATGTAATGGGTGATACATAGAGAAAGTATCTGGTAATAAGGAGGATGAGGGAGATAAGCATTTACATATATTTCATAAACTAAAGCCCTCACTATTCAAAGGAGTTGTAGAACTCCTGGCTACATAAAATTGTTTATTGAGGATAGATAAGATCTTTAACAACATATAGTATCTAAAGAACTAAAAGATAACATTAGCAGTGTTTTTGTTTGAAGGAGAGGCTATGAGATGGTAGGTTTGATAACAATGATAGAAATTTTAGGGTAAAACTAATGGTGAGACACTTGGGAAGAATTGTGTTCAGGATGTTATTTATACCTCCTTCAGCCCAATAATAGATGCAGGAAGCTTTCATCAGATTGAAATAGAGACGTAATACTGTGATGTAGTATGAACTTGAATTTACTACATTGGCTATTTACACTCCTCATTTGATTTCTATTGCAAAAGAAAAAATATGCAGTTTACTACAAGGATTGAACTCAAAGTTGAGACAACTATTAGCGCCTTTACGAATTCATGAGTTTTTTGAGCTATGGAATAAACCAGACTGATAGAGATAGATTTGTTAGTAATGGCATCAAAGTTTGATATGGGATTCACATATGATATAAGTAGGAGGACCAGAGATGAATCAAATAGGGATAAAGAAAGTAAAAGTGATAAGAAAAGTATATATAGTGATTTGAGGGAATCTAGATCGGCAACATCTACTAGCAACAATAATTAATATATTCATTATGGAAAAATACATTCAAATTAGTGTTACATTTTTATAGGATGATGTTTTTGATGCAGACAGTAAGGACACAAGATAGCAGATTATCCTCAAAGAGGATTTGGAGGAAGAGATAATTCCAGAGCAGGATAGAGTAGGTATAGTAAAGGATTGAAGACTGTAGAATAAAGAGCATATAATGAAATATAAATAAATAGAGCTGATGATAGAGCTGTCAGAGCTCTTGGTGCACCAATAGTACCTATTAAAACAAACCTAGATTTAAGGATTATAGTTTTGATGATAATAAATATTTTTGTTTTCTGTTTGATTGGCTAACCCTTCAGGTACAAAAGATCAAATGCAAATTGAGCCAACTCAAGATCGAGTTTTTGTGTGTTCAAATATATTTTTTCTCTTCCTTGAGTCCAATGTAATGTAATTGATCCCCAAGCTAAGTGACCTTGCAAACACACACTCCGGGGGAGATTTTTTAGTGAATTAGAGTTTCTGGTCTATTTTGATAATATCGTCCTTGACAATCTTCATATCATCCTGGACAATCCATTATAAATAAAAACTCTAATTAGGGCAGTCATGTTAAGTTGGTCTGATTAAGCAGATCGTCTTCAACTATCCTCTCATCACTCGAGATGATAAGCTAAAATCAGAAACTCTCAGCCGCCGGGATGATTTAGGCATGTTATTTTTTTTAGAATCTTTGTCTAATCATATCAGATGAATCACTACAATCATGCCTAAATTAGTCAGATATTTAAGGAAAGAAATCGAGGATTAATTTATTGATCACATTATCCTGAACAATTATAAGATCATCCCGAATGATCTGTTAAAAATCCTCATCGTCCAAATGACTTCCACCTGAATGACCCGAACAATGTGCTAGATGATATAGGCTTATTTGTACGAATTATCTCGGATGATAGAAATATCATCCGAGATGATCAAGTCATTTTCAATCGTACAACATGCTTGTCCTGGACGACCCGAACAGTATGCTAGATGATATTGGTTATTTTTTAACTAATTATACGGGATGATAGACATATCTTCCCATCCGATCAAGTATTTTCCTTTAGATCATCCAGCCTTTTCTCCTAGACGACCCGAATAGTTCTCTTGATGATTTTCCCAAATTGAACTAATCATCCCGGACAATTGCAGAATCATCCCGGATGAACACAAGATCATCACAGACAATCTAAACAAACCATGTCTTCTAATCGTCCATAGGAGCCAGATCGTCAAGGCCAGAAGTTCAAGTTTTACAATAATCATACAGGACAATCCTTCGATCGTCCTGGATGATCTTTGATGGAAAGTTGAATTTTAGGGCCATTTTTGTGCCCTTCTATTTAAGTTTTTTTTATTGTTTTTTAAAAAGCTTTTTGCCGCTGTCCTTTCCTAAGAGAACTTTGAGAGGGAGAGGGAGAGCTTGTGTGAGAGAGAGAGGATCTTGTAAGGGGGAGTTTGTGAGGTTTTCACAAAGGTTACTCCAAGAAAGGATTCAAGTCATCTTCTCCAGTCGTCGTCCATTATCTCGTGGTGGCTCTGTGGGAAGGATCGTCTGCAAGAAGTCAAGGTTCTCTGCCTACTTTAGGAGGAAGCAAAAGGAGGAACGGTTCTCTGCCTGCTTTAGGAGGACGCGAAAGTAGTATGGGTTCTCTGCCTAATTTTAAAGGAAGCAAAGGAGTATAGGTTCTCTGCCTCACCGGGTTGGTGAAAATGAATTTTTGTAAAATCTTCTCCGCCTTGCCATTGGGGCAAAAGGAAAGTCATTGTGTTTTAGTGCAATACCTGGAGGGCAAGCTCCGGGAGTGGACGTAGGTCAAGTTGACCAAACCACTATAAATTCTAGTGTGTTCTTTCTAATTATTTTCCATACTTTACTTTATTGCAATTAACTGCTTGGGCACAATTGCTTTTATTTTAAAACATTCAAAAAGAATTTCAAAATAGTGTTTTGCTTAGGAATTTTTAAAACTACCAATTCACCCTCCCTTTTAGTTAGCCTCGGGCTAGTTCATAAGGGCTTAACATCCCTATCCAACTTTTCAAGTGTTATTAGAGCGGGATTAAAAAATTAAGTTTAAAAACTTCTGAATTTTATCCATAGCTAACTTTGGGAATCGCAACACTGAAAAAGGTTATTCGATTACACGACCTCCATTATTTGATAAGATACCTTTTAATTTTTGGAAAACTCAAATGTCCACCTTTTTACAATCTATAGATTATCGCATGTGGATGCTTGTTAAAGATGGCTATGATACACAATTTAGACTTGTTAATAATGTTAAAACTAAACTTCCTTTTGCCAAATGGACTTTTAATGATCGAGACTTAGCTCAACTAAATGCAAAATGCTTGTACTATTTTTTCTAAGCACTAAAATTTGAAGACTTCATGCATGTCTCTACGTGCAATACTAGTAAAGAAATTTGGGATAGATTATGAATTACCTATGAATGCACATCTGAAGTTAAACAATCTAGACTAAACATTTTGCTTCATGACTACGAACTTTTTTGCATGAAATTTAGTGAATCAATTTCTGACATGTATAATAAGTTTACAAAGATTGTCACCTCCTTGCATGCCTTAAGAAGAGAACTCACCAACTATGAAAAGGTTAACAAAATTTTGAGATGTTTTCTCTCTTACTATGATGCCAAAATAACTTTTATTACTGAATCCAAGGTTTTGAACAATTATTCTATCGATGAGAACAATTGCTTATGAGCAAGGAGTGAACCAATGACAACTTGATGTAAGTGAGAAGAAGAAAGAGAAAACTGTAGCACTAAATACTAATAATACGGACACTGATTCTTCCAGGTTTGATAGCGATGATGTTTTCATAATTACTAGGCAATACAAAAGCTTTCTAAAGAAGAACCACAAGAACTATCAGAAATGGAGCAATGGTAAGAATAGTAAAAACTTTAAAGGTTCTTCTGATATAGTTTGCTTTGAATGCAGGAAGCCAGGACACATGAAAGCTGACTGTCCTACACTTAAGGCTCACCCAAGCAAGGAGAAGGGTGAGGAGGAAACCAAGTTTAGGAAGGACAAGAAACAGATTCAAAAAGCTTTCTGGGCTGATTCTGCATCAGACTCCTTTTAGACTGAAGTTGAAGAGGAAACTATAAACTTGTGTTTGATGGCGGATGAACATTGTAGTCAATCTGACCAAGAAGAGATATGTGAACTAACATATGATCAATTACTTGATGTTTCTGAGAAAATCCATTCATCATATATAGGAAACTTATGAAAACACATACTAGCCTGAAACTAGAATTCCTGAATATGCAAAAAGAGCATGAAGTTTTGGTTAAGGATCATTCTACACTAGATAGCAATCAAATGTTATTACTTGATGAATTTGATGAATTAAATAAAAGCATTTTGAATTGATTGTTGAGCATGATTCATTGAAAACATCACATTTTAGGAAAATGAGCAAATTTACTCTTAGAGAGTCGAAGAAAGATAGAGAGTCTACACCTATGATAACTTTGAGTAGGGGCAGTGTTGCTAGTTCTGGGAGTTTTATTATAGGGCATCTGTATGCCAGAGTTGTGATAGATGTCACTTCAGTCAGTAATGTAGGATGACTGGCTATTGTTTTAGATGTAGATAGGCTGGACACAGGATGGTTAAGTGTTTACAGGCAATATTTGATCAAAGATTCTAGCCTAGATCTGAGAGTTTTGTTAGACTGGTACAGAGACCAAGGACAATACCACTTCATACATTTACTAAGACTTCTGCTGGTTGAGGTAGTTATTCTAGTTTGGTAGTAGGTATACCATTTGGTAATGGTTAGAAAGAGTCTGGTAGTACTATTGCTCTAACTCTAGTTTAGTCATGCATAAACAATTTGACTCAACAGGAGGCTCATGATGCTTCAAATGTAGTGATAGGTACAACTTATATTTCTAATATGACATGTCTTATTTTATTCAATTTAAGATCTAGTCATTCTTTTCTTTCCAAGCATTTCTTTAATTTAATGTACTTGCCTTTAGTTGTACTATATATTTCTCTTTCAATTTTTCTATCGATTAAAGATGGTATGATAGCTAGTAGATTTTATTTCTATAATATTGAGATTACTAATAAAAAGTAGAAATCTAGTTTAATTTTATTACTCATTTCCTCATATGATGTTATTTTAGGTATGGACAAGTTGAGTCAATATGAGGCTCAAGTTGATTGCTTAAAGAAGTGAGTACATTATTGTTAGGTAGTGAGAGGTCTGTATTTTAGGGAGCTAGAGAGGTTCCATCCTATTTAATCTCTACTCTGGAAGGAAATAGATTGTGAAAGCAGGGTTGTATGGTATTTCTAGCATTAGTCTAGGATAAGAGTAAAGATTTTGGTCTTCTTTCTAATGTCCAGATAGTACAAGAATTTTTGAATGTATTTCCTGAGGAGTTAGTCAGTTTACCACCAGATAAAGATGTTGCAACTCGTGCTCCTAAGTTATGATTTTGATGATAACAAATATTATTAATTTCATCTTTATGTCTTATAGTATTTATAGTGCATATTTACTATTTTGTGTACTAACATTTTAGGTACAACATACACCACTCAATGAAGATTCAGGGCTCAAGATTGGATAGAATAGGATATTTTAAAAGAGTTTGTAAAATTTATTTATATATTTTTTAATTTCTTTAGTCAAGTCCTGTAAAGGTGTATGCTAGCATAGTGACTATGCACACACACTCATGGGAATGAGATAGAGAAAAACATTATAAGATTAATTTTTTGAACTAATCATACAGTACGAAAGGTATCATACTATTCGATCATCTACTCTAAAAATTATTAAAATGGCTAATTATGTAATTAAAGCTATTTGAACTAATCATACTTGATAGTCTTGATGGTACAGGATGATAAGTTGAAATCATGATCTTAGCTGCTAATCATAATTTAGGGAATATTTTGAAGTACAAATTATGTATTAATCATACTGTACAATGTAATTAAATTTTACCTAAATTAATCCTATAAGTATGGATCAAATTTGGATTAATTGGTCTAGTAAGATGGTATTGTACGATTGGACAAATTGTACTATACGACTTGATGTTTACATGGGATGATATTTATCATTGCTAATCATACAGGATGATAATCCAATTTAATTATATTAATCATACTGGACAATAATCATATTGTATTGGATGATCAGCTCAAAACTTGAAGCGATCGTATAGCTCCTTACTATTTGTACAGTGCTAACATTGATATATTAAACTAATTATACTATACAATCCAAGATCATATTGTATGATTAGAGATGACAAAATTAAGTTTTTAGGGTTTCTTAAAGCCCTCTATTTAAGCTTTCTCATAAGACTTTGCAAGAGTCTTTTGAGCATTCTTTGAGTTATTTTCCTCTAGAGAAAGCTTGAAGAGAGAGCCTAGAGATTGGGAGAGAAAGGGTGGAGTTTGTGAGAGAGGAAGAAGATCCTTATCGGTTTCAAGGGAGTGTGAGAGAGAGTTCCACATGGTTGCTTTGGCAGACTTACACATGAGTTCCTCCATGTGTCAAGGTTTGTCTTGAGGGAAGCTTTAGGAAGAAGACCCCTTGTTGTCAAAGGACCTGGCTACTCTGCCGCACCATGAAAGATAAAAGTGCTTCCAAGTTCTTTGCCTTCACTAGGTGGTTGAAAAAGTATTACAGGTTCTCTGCCATTACCAGAAGGGTGAAAAAGGATTTTAGTTTCCCTGCCTGTACCAGGAGGCTGAAAAACGATTCAATGTTCTCTACCTCACCGGAGGGTGAAAAAGGATTACAGACCTCATATGCACCAGGTTGGTGAAAGAGATTTTGTTAGGGCTTCTCCTCCTAGCTGTGGGGGCTAAAGGAGAATCACTAAAGGTTTAGTGCAATACCTGAAGAGGAGGACTCCTGGGAGTGGAATTAGAACATGGTTTAACTGAACCATTATAAATTATGGTGTGTTCTTTCTAGTTTTTAATTTTCTACAATTTACATTTCTACATTTTTATTTGCTAGAAATTACATGTTGGTAGAAATTTGTGATTGATATTACCTTGTGTTAATTAGACTATCATCACCATTATTATAACTTTTGATAAGTTTATTAGCTTTAGCATCAAGTGATAGTAATGCTTCCACATTGGTGTGCCTAGGGACAGTTCACGTAGGCTTAACATCCTTTATCAAACTTTCAAGAGACATAGAGTTTTGTATTAATATATTTTTGGGTATGGCCTAAATTTCTAAGGCTCCGTAATGGGACCTAAGGAGCTTCAAGAGTTGGTTGATAGGGAATTTTTTTATTTTAGTATGTCTCCATGAGGAGCACCTATTCTATTGGTAAAAAAAGGACAGTACGATGCATATGTGTATTGACTATAGGGAGTTTAACAAGGTCACTATAATGAACAAGCATCCTCTTTCATGGATTAATGATCTATTTGATCAGCTTATTGTATCATCTATATTTTTTAAGATTGATTTACGATATGGATACTATTAGGTAAAGGTGAGAGAGTCTTTTGTGATGAAGATAGCTTTCAATACAATGTATGGACACTATGAGTTCTTAGTTATGCCATTTGGGGTGACAAATGCACCAACCATCTTTATGGATCTTATAAACAGAGTGTAAACATTTTTTGGATCAGTTTGTTATTATTTTCATAGACAACATTTTAATATATTTTGCTTTTGATGAAGATGATGTAAGCATCTGAGGATTATTTGAGAAAATTTGAGGTAGCATCACCTACATGTAAATTCTCTAAGTGTGATTTCTAGTAGATGAGTATTTCTTTTTTGGTGCATGTAGTGAGTGGTGATGGATCTCTGTAAATCTCAGAAGGTTCAGGCAGTTGCGGATTGGCCGAGGCCTACTATTGTGTTTGAGGTATGCAGTTGCTTAGGTATGCCTGGATATTAAAGGAAATTTGTAAGAGAATTTTCTCAGATTTTTGCACCTTTATCTAGACACTAGAGTGTGAGGCTAGTTTATAGAGATTGATGGATGATTTGACTTTTGCTCCAATTTTGGCTCTTTTTTTGGCTCAAAAGGATTTTGAGTATTTAGTGATGCTTTATTGAGAGGTTTGGGGTATGACTATACAACACGGTAGAGTTATATCTTATGCTTCTAGACAGTTGAATTCACATGAAAAGAATTATCTAATATGATTTGGAGTTAGCTGCTGCAGTTTTTGCTTTAAAAATTTAGAAGTATTAGTTGTGTGATATAAGGAGTGAGATTTTCACTGATCATTAGAGTTTGAATTATATATTCACTCAAAAAGAACCAAATTTGAGGCAAAGGAGATGGCTTGAGTTGATCAAAGCCTATGATCTAACTATTCATTATTATCCTAATAAACTTAATGTGGTAGCAAACACTTTGAGCATGAAATCTTCTGGAGTTTCATTTCTTCATCTTACTTCTGATAATTCTTTGATACAGGATATGGAGTGATTAAAGTTGGAGGTGATTTTTTCTACTAAGGGCAATTCTGATATGTTAGCTTTAATGATTATTCAACCTACTTCACAAGAAAAGATTCAGGAAGCTCAGAAGCTAGATATAGAGTATCCGAAGTTGATTGATTTGATTAGATCTTGTAAGAAATTTGAACTGCGTTCATCTTATTATGGTAACATTTTCTATAAGGATAGATTATGAGTTCCTATTTTTAGAGATCTAAGATGAGAGATTTTACATGAGGTTCACTATTCAGGCTATATAATTTATCCTGGAATTAGTAACATATATAGTGATCTAAAAGACATTTTGGTAGCCTGGATTGAAGAAGGATATGGCAAATTTTGCATCGAAGTGTGAAACATATCAATTAGTGAAGGTAGAATATCAAGGACCAGGAGGTCTTTTGTAGCCGTTACCCATTCTAGAGTGAAATGTGAAGATTTGACTAAGGATTTTAATATGAGA
Organism: Dendrobium catenatum; assembly: GCF_001605985.2. NCBI lineage: Eukaryota > Viridiplantae > Streptophyta > Magnoliopsida > Asparagales > Orchidaceae > Dendrobium > Dendrobium catenatum. Next base: position 11,813,211 of record NW_021318693.1, read on the forward strand.
TTTCCAAGGTCAAGATAAGGACATGATGTTATTGGGGTTATTATTGATCGACTAACAAAATATGAGCATTCCATTTCTATCCAACAGACTGATTCAATGGATAGATTGGCACAACTATATGTGCGTAAGATTATTATATTATATGGGATATTGAAGGTTATAATTTCTAACAAGGATGGCATGTTAACCTCAATATTGTAGAGAGATATTCAGCAAGGACTCTAAAAAAAAACTATATTTCAGTATAACTTTTCATCCTCAAAATAATGGGCAGTCTGAGAGGACTATACAGGTACTGGAAGATCTTCTAAGTCTCTATTTTCTAAATTTTATTGGCAATTGGAAAGCATATGTATGGCTCCCTATGAAGCTTTGTATGGTAGGAAATGTCATACTCCGCTATCTTGGATAGAGGCGCGTGCGAGAGAGAGAGAGAGAGAGAGAGAGAGAGAGAGAGAGAGAGAGAGAGAGAGAGATCTGATTGGGCCAACCTTGGTTGATGTTACCACTGAGAAGATTTATTTGATCAGAGACAGATTGAAGGCTATACATGATAGGAAGTGATAGTATTTTGATACTAAACATCATGCTATGGAATTCATGTAGGAGATTTTGAATATATGAAGATAAGGCTGATGAAAGGCATTAGTAGATTTGGCAAGAAAGAAAAGTTGATTCCTAGCTACGTTAGACCATCTAAAGTGGGGATTGGAAACTCTACCTATAGGTTATAGTTGCAAGATCATATGTCAGACATTCATAAAGTGTTCCATGTGTCACTTCACAGATAGTGGATAGCTAATTCTGGAAATATAATATCTATTAAAGACATTAAGGTAAGTCTGAATCTAAGCTATAGGGAAGAACTAGAGAGGATTCTAGCATATGATGTCCGAAAGCTTAGGAGTAAACTAATTCCTATGGTTAAAATTCAGTGGAAGAATAATTCTAAGAGAGAAGCTACTTGGGAAAAAGAGTCTGAGATAAGACAGTTATACCCAGCTCTGTTTATGTGATATGAGACCTAAGTTTTGAAATATTGAGGATAACATTTTTTTCAGTAGGGGAGAGTTATGACACCTCTAGGTTATGTATTCAATTTTTCCTGTTTTAAACTGAATAAAAAAAAAAAGATAAAGATTTGAACTTTTGAATCTTTCAACCATTTATATGTCTTTGGGAGTATTTTAATGCATGAAAATGATTGTGTGAGCTCTAGAAAGAGTCCCAAGTGTTTGGTGTAAATTTTGACAAAATTTGAGAACGTCACTTTTGGAGCGCAGCGGTGCTAGGTGTTCAAGTGTAGCGGTGCTGCACTCAGCCAAAGTGTAAAATAATGACATTGCAGTGCCGTACTCATAATTTTTTGTGGTTTTTTTAGCGCTGCAGCGCTAGGCCATTATGAGTTCATTAAACATATTTTAATTCTATTAATCTGATTATTTTAACCAAGCATCCGGCCGAGTAGGAGAGAAAAAGAGAGAAATTTGGAGAGAGAAAATTATGTTTTGAGCCACTTCGGGTCATTTTCAACCATCGATCCAATTAGAAAAGTTTTTCGGATCTAGGTAGGTCACACTATGCCTATCTTAGTTTTCAAAAATACGAAATTTTATTGAATTTTTTTTATTAAATTTATATTTTTGTTAACAAAAAATACGTATAACTTTGCAATGGAAAAATTTTCACTGTGAAACTTTTATATGTTATAAAGAACATGATTATAAATATTTTGAATATTTTTTGAAAATTTTAGATCTAGTATTTTGGAATTTGTATGGTTGCAATTAAACAAAAATAATCTGGACACTAAAAATAATTTTGTAGAATAATTAAATGTTTGAAATGATGTTTTATGCAATTCTTTGTAATTTAGTTATATTTTGACATTGTGAAAATTTGCTTAGTAAGAAGTTCAATTGCTTACCGCTATAGAACACTGTGCAATTCTAACGTATGTTAAATTTTTCTTTAATTGTTACAATTTGATGAAATATATGCTATAAAGGAGCATAATCCTTTGAGATCCTGTCAGTTTCAAGGTTTATTTTGTTGCTTATAAGGCATATTTTGGAGGCTATAAGCCATGTTCTGGTGCCTACGGGCATGTTTTGGTGCTATAAGAACAAAAGAGAGACATAAGGGGCCAAAATCTTTTGAGATTCTGTTTGGGATCGGGATATATGATATGAACTTCTTTGTGATATAAACTATTCTATGATTTATGTGCTCAATATGTTTATTTTCTCAATATTTTTATTTAAATAAATTGGATAACTACTATGCTTTTATTTCCTTTCTCAGTATAGACAGTGATTTATTATATTACATATGTTTAATAAAAGAATTTAAAATTTTAGATTTGTTTGTGTGGCATGCTGAGCTGTTGTAACTCACCATGGTTTGCTTGTGGTTTTAAGGATATGGGAAAGGGAAGGAGATTATTGTTTAGCAGTTTATGATCAGTTTTGAGGTTATAGATATTTCTCTATTTTGATTTTTTTACAGTCATGACTAGTTTATTGTTCAGATTTGTAGCTTATGCATATAGCCATGTACTATAAAATAGATATATATTTGATTAAATGAAAATAATCTAGTGAATGAGTTTATTTTTAATACTTGGATGTTTTAGTAGCTTTTTAATCTGTATTTTAATTTAAAATAAAATTTTGAAGAATATATGAAACATTCCAAAATTAGATCTTGGGAATAGTCTTTCATAGCTCAACACGTTGGGACCTATCCTGATCGGATTGGGTGTAAGATTTCATGTAAGAAGGAGGTAATTTTTTGAAGGTAGAATCTTTCATGTGAGATATTGCGCACGTATTCTAAATCTTATGGTGAAGGATGAGATTAAAATTATGGATTAAGTTGTTTATAAAGTCCGTGTGTCACTTAGTTTCAAAAATGCTTCTAAGGCAAAGTTGGCAAAATTTTTTGAAGTTGTTCAACAGTTGTAGTTACCAACAAGAAAGCTTATTATGGACTGTCCAGATCGTTGGAACTCTACATATAGCATGCTTATTGTGGCATTCAAACAGAGGGAAGCTTTCTTTTCTTACAGGGAAAGAGAGGTAGCTTATCATAGTTATCCTATAGAGGAGTGGGATAACATAGGAAATGTGTGTGATGTTTTGGGGGTTTTTTGATGAGGCAACAAATATAATTTTTGGATTGGAATACACCATAACAAATTTATTCCTTTCACATATTTATATAATAAAAAAATATTGGATGATGGGGCACATTCTGCAAATAGATTTATTATGGAAATGTCAACAAAAATGAATGCTAAATTTTAAAAATATTTAGATGAACGTAATCTTCTAATGTCCTTTGGTGCTATCATGAACATGACAATGAAATTTGTTGTCATAGAACTCTCATTTCCAGTGCACTTCATTGAAAAAATTCAACAAAAATTCATTTCATGTCAAGCTAACAAGCCGAGCTAGAGCATCTTATTCAAGCTCGAGCCAAAAATACAAAATTTGAGTCGATTTTGAGCCACTTAAATAGTAAGCGAGTGTTGTGAGCGTTGCATGTTATTTCATCTTTATAATCATAGGAGTTTTTTATGATTACAAAATCTTATTGTTTACCTTTTGGTTCTCCTAACATATATATTAGAAAGTTTGTTTCTATGTGTACTAACATGTTTTTTAAGAAAATCATACTCAAGACAGCTAAAGACTTCAAGACAGATGATTAAGGATTCTTGTAAGTGAAGTCTGTAAGCTTTTACTTTTCTTAAGTCTGAGAGAGTGTGATTATAAGTTGGATAACTGTGCACACACACACACACTGGGGAATGTAACAAAACTTGAATTTTAAAACTAATCATACTGTATGATGTATAATCGTACCAGACGATTTGTGCTGTTTCTCCTCTGATACAAACTTAGCCTGTATAAAATTTTTTATAAGTATAATTCGTATAATACAAAATGTTTTCGTATATCATTTTTCAAAGTACAAAATGGAAGCTTGCATGGTTCGTACTGGATCGTACGGGATGAATTGTTCAATTTTTGATCTACTAATACAGTACGAATTGGCTTCGTATATCATTTTCCAGAGTACGAAATGGGAGCCTGCATGGTTTGTATAGGATCGTACGGGATGAATTGTTCACTTTTTGAATTATTTGTATAGTATGAATGTATTCATATATCATTTTCTAGAGTAGGAAAATTGGGTTTCATTGGTTCGTACTGAATCGTATGGGACGAACTGTTCAATTTTTAAACTATTCATACAGTACAATTTAAGCTTGTATATTATTTTCCAAAGTACAAAAATAGGGGGTCATTGTTCCTACAGTATCGTACGAGATGAAATGTTCAATCATTTGAACTGTTCGTACGTACGAATGTCGATCGTAAAGTATGATCAGAATCTACCAAACTTGCAATTTTCAGTTTTTGGACTGTTTTTCTTGTCCTTTGAATATAAGGGTCCAAAAAAACTAACTGTGTAGAGGACTTTCATGAATTTCTCTTGAGTGGGCCTGAGGAGTGTGTTTGGGAGAGTGTTTTGAGAATGAAGAGTGAGAGATATTATGTAAGGAAATTATGAGGGGATTCACAAGGTTGTCCAACAGTGAGGATCTCCTTCTAGTTCTTCAAAGTTCTTCCCAACTTCCTTAGAAAGCTCTTGGAAGAGAATTGTCGAAGGAGGCTCGATACTATGTCGTTCTCAAGGAGGGTGAGAAAGGAGGAGCGGTTCTCTTCCGTCACTAGGAGGGTGAGAAAGGATGTTGGATTCTCTACCATCACCAGGAGGGTGAGAAAGGATGTTGGATTCTCTACCTTCACCAGGAGGGTGAAAAAGGATGCCGGTTCTCTCTACCTTCACCAGGAGGGTGAAAAAGGATGCCAGTTCTCTACCGCACCGGGTTATTGGAAGAGAGTTTGTAAAGGCTTCTCTGCCTTGCTGTGGGGGCTAGAGGAGAGTCACTTGAGTATAGTGCAGTACCAAGAGAAGGAGTCTTCGGGGAGTGGATGTAGTTCGTGTTGGACCGAACCAGTATAAGATCTGATGTTTTCTGTCTTTATTTTACTTTATGTAATTTTTATTTTTTGGTTCATACTTTATTTTTGTGGTTGATAAAATGAAAATATTCAGAACTAATCATACTGTACAAAATGGATCATACTATACGATTTACATAAAATTTTTTAGTAAATGGTTTTTAAAAACTTCCAAGACAATTTTAAAAGTACCAATTCACCCCCCCCCCTCTTAGTTAGCCTAGCGACGCAATCAATAGGTCTAACAACCTATTCGCACTTTCAAGTGGTATCAGAGCCAATTTCAAAATTTTAAGTTTAGATTACTTTTTGAAAAATGATCATTGCTAATCTTGGAAATTGAAACACATATGAGGGTTATTCGATCACTAGACCTCCAATGTTTGATAACGTTCCATTTGATTTCTTAGAAAACTTGCATGTCTACCTTTCTGTAGTCAATAGACTATTGCATGTAGATTTTAATACAGGAAGGTTACACTGAACCTACTAGAATTGTAGGAGTTAGAATTCAAACACCATTTATTAACTAGACTGTAGAAGAATGTGAATTAGCTCAATTGAATGCTAAGTATTTGAATAGTTTCTTTTGTGCATTGAAATCGAAAAACTACATGCGTGTTTCTACTTATAAATCTGTAAAAGAAATTTGGGATAGGCTTTGCATTACATATGAAGGAACCAATGAAGTGAAACAATCTAGATTGAACATTCTATTGCATGACTATAAACCCTTTCGCATGAAACCGAATGAGTCAATCTCTGACATGTATACTCGTTTTATATAAATAGTAACTTCATTGTATGCTTTAGGTAGGGAACTAACCAATTCTTAAAAAGTGAACAAAATATTACGTTCTTTCCCTACCTCTTATGATGAAAAGATTACTGCTATAAGGGAGTCAAAAGATTTAAATGTTTACACTATTAATAATCTGCTTGGATCACTGATTGTTTACGAGCAAGGAGTGACTCAATGACAGATTGATGCAGGTGACAGAAGGAAAGTAATGAAAATTGCACTAAAAATGGAGGATTCTGAGAGTGATCAGTCCCAGTCTGAGGATGAAGAGGTTATTTCCTTAATGACAAGGCAGTTTAAAATTTTCCTAAAGAGGAAGCAGAGGAAACATCAGCAGTGGAACAAAGGTAAGTTCCAAAAAAATATTAGGGCGTCTAATGACATTATTTGCTATGAGTGCAGGAAGCCAGGACACATTAAGACTGAATGCCCTAATCTCAAAGCCAATCCTAGCAAGGAGAAACCAAAGGATAGAAGGGGCAAGAAGAGACTTCAAAGAGCATTTTCGGTGGACTCAGCTTCAGATTCCACAAAAATAGCACCTAAAGAGGAATTCACAAAATTGTGCTTGATGGCTGACAATCTTGATCATTCAGATCAAGAGGAGGTGTTTGACTTAAGTTATGATGAATTATTTGAAGTTTCTGAGCGTATGCATTTTTCATATAGGAAGGTAAAGAAACTGCTTGCTAAGTTGAATTTGGATTACTTATAGCTGTAAAATGAATTTGAAATCCTTAAGAAAGACAATGCATTAATTGCTAGCAACCACATGACTTTAATGGATGAATTTGATGATTTGAATAAACAGCATGAACTTTTAAAATCATCATACATTGAACTTGAAAATGATTTCAAAACTTTCATGGATGAATCAGATAGTAGAGAGCATAACTTGAAGATTGAAAATTCAATTCTAGAAATTGTTAATGCATATCTTAAAGTTAAGTTAAAAGTACTTGAGGAAAATAGATTCCACCCAAACTTGAAGATTGTCATAAATCTTATCACAACTGCACTAGTTAAAAATCTAAGAGAAGATCTTATAGTGCACATAGATTAGTAAATCCTTTTCCTGGAATAAAATGTTTTTCTTGTGGTATGATTGGACATATTTTCCACACCTATACAATTCATCATAGAACATATTTAGTGTGGAGACCTAAGATGCATAGAACACATCATATCACACGTGCATGTGGTTTAAAAATTTCCAAGAGGTGAACCCAAACTTGTTTGGGTTCCCAAGTCTAATTTTTTGATGATTTTGTAAGAATGCTATCACATAAGACCTCATGAGAGTATTTGGTACCTGGATAGCGGCTGTTCAAAGCACATGACTGGAGATGCTAATCAATTCATATCGCTGGAAGCCAGGAATGGAGGAAAGGTTACACTTGGAGATAATACCACTAAGAGAGAGGTGGGTACATGTATGATTGAAAACTCTAGAAATTTTGTGATTAAAAATATTCTGTTAGTAGAAGGCTTAAAACATAATCTGTTGAGCCTAAGTCAACTATACGATAAAGGTTATCATATAAAATTCTTGTCTATTAGTTGTGTTATTAGTCAAAATGGAATTATAGTATTGAATGGTGATAGAGTAAATAATGTTTACATGCTAGATTTAAATTCTGTAAAATCTTCTACTAATTTTTGTTTGAAAACTATATCTGATGAGTCATGGTTATGGCATAGAAGATTTTATCATGCTAGTATGAGAAATCTTAGGAAAATCACCTAAAAAGAGTTAGCTAGAGGTATACCCAAATGAGACTTTACAAAAGATCACTTATGTGATGCATGTCAACTAGGAAAACAAGTTAAATCCTCTTTCAATTCAATCAAATAAGTTAGATTTAGCAAGCCCTTAGAAATTCTTCACATGAATCTCTTTGGACCTGTTAGTACCTTAAGTCTAGGAGTCAAAAAGTTTGGGTATGTAATTGTGGATGATTATTCAAGATTCACATGGATTAGATTTTTGTATCATAAGAGTGAATAGTTTGAGGAGTTTAGAGACTTTGCCACTTGGATTCAAAGAAAATTAGGGTTTAAAATTGTTACTATCCAAAGTGATTATGGGGGAGAATTTAAAAATGAATTGTTTGATGATTTTTGTAAATCCCATGGAATAGATCATAACTTCTCAGCTTCTAGGACACCTCAGCAGAATAGAGTTTTGAGAGAAAGAATAAGACATTAATTGAAGCTTCTAGAGCCATGTTAGTAGAACATTCACTTCCAAGATATTTTTAGGTTGAAGCAGTTAGTACCGCATGTTATGTGCTGAATAGGGTGAATATTAGATCAAAATTAAATAAGAAACCTATGAACTTCTTAAAGGTAGAATTTTCAATATCTCATGCCTACATATTTTTGGATGTAAAGTATTTATATATAATAATGGAAAAACTCTCTTTGGAAAATTTGATCCTAAATTTGATTAAGGAATTTTTCTAGGATATTTAAGTGTTGGAAAATCCTATATAGTTTTTAATAGTAGGACATTGGTAGTTGAGGAGACCACTCATGTTATTTTTTAAGAATCTGATAATACTAAAGGGTCTAGGTTGGATGAAGATGAAGTTGAGGAAATTATCCAAGGGCTTGAAAATGAAAAAGCTGAAGAAAGGGTTGAAAATGAGGAAGAAAACCAATTGCTTAAGGAATGGAAATTTGTTAAAAGTTATCCTAAAGAGTTGATTTTAGGAGACCCAAGTGAAGGAGTTAGGACTAGGCATGGTTTGAGGAAAGAAGTAAATCACTCAGCCTTTATTTCAATGATTGAACCCACTAGTGTAAATCAAGTACTTTTAGATGAATTTTGGAGTTTAGCTATGCATGATGAGTTAAATCAATTTGCTAGAAATGATGTTTGGAAATTGGTAGAAAGATCGAAAGATTAAAGTGTTGTTGGAACAAAATGGGTATTTAAAAATAAGATTAATGATTCAGGAGTTGTTGTTTGGAATAAAGCAAGGTTAGTGGCTAAAGGGTATAATCAGATTGAGGGAATTAATTTTGAGGAGATCTTTGCCCCAGTAGCCAAACTTGAGGCAATCAGAGTGCTTCTAGCCTATTCCTGTTTTAAAGGTTTTAAGTTGTATCAAATGGATGTAAAGAGTGCCTTTCTAAATGAAATGATTAAAGAGGATGTTTATGTTGAGCAATCTCTAGGTTTTTAAAATGTACAGTTTCCCAATCATGTTTTCAAATTGAAAAAGACATTATATAGACTTAAACAGGCACCTAGAGCTTGGTATGAAAGGCTAAGCACATTCCTACTTGAACGATCATTTATAAAAGGGAGTGTGGACACCACTCAATTTATAAAAAGAGTAGGAGATGATATACTCATTGTTCAAATTTATGTGTATGATATCTTGTTTGGATCTATTAATAGAAATCTTTGTGATGAATTTTCAAAAATAATGAGTAAGAAATTTGAGATGAGTTTAATTGGAGATTTGAGTTACTTTTTAGGGTTTATCATTAAGCAGGATGAGGATGGAACCTTTCTGAGCCAATCAAAATATGTTAATGACATCCTTAAGAAATATGAAATGGATAAGAATAAACCAGTAAATACACCCAAGAGTTCCTTAGTGCAGTTAGATAAGGATCCTAAAGGAGAATCAGTTGATCAAAAGAAGTTTAGAGGGATGATTGGATCTTTGCTTTACTTGACAGCTAGCATACTGGATATCATGTTTAGTCTATATTTATGTGCTAGATTTCAAGCTGATTTAAAAGAGTCACATCTGACTGCAGTTAAGAGAATTTTGAGATATCTTTTGGGGAATCAAAACCTAGGAATTTGGTATCCTAAGAATAACACTGCATTTAAAATAGTTTGATATTCTGACTCAGATTTTGCAGGGTGTAGGGTTGACAGGAAAAGCACTTCTAGAACTTCTCAATGCATAGGAAACTCCTTAGTTTCTTGGTCTAGTAGAAAATAGAATTTAGAGGCCCTTTTAACTATAGAAGCTGAATATATTTCCTTAGAAAGTTGTGTTGTACAAGTGTTTTGGTTAAAACAATAGTTAATTGACTTAGGATTTTCTTTTGGCACAATTCCAATCTTTTGTGTTAACACTAGTGCCATATGCATTTCAAAGAATTCTATTCAGCATTCTAGAACTAAACACATTGATATAAGGCATCATTTTATTAGAGATCATGTACCAAAAGGGGAAGTTGAATTACATCATGTTGCTACTAAGGATCAACGTGCATATATTTTCACAAAACCTCTAGCTTTTGACACTTTTAGCATTTTAAGGACAAGGCTAGGTGTGATTGATCTTAATGCATGATTGAAAATTCTGCAAACTTGTTTTGTACGTAATTGTGGGTTTGTTTATGTCAAGTTTGTGTAGTATAGGTTATATTTTTTGTTATTTTTGTGTTTTTGATTGCATGTAGTTTCTTTGTTTGTTATTATTTATATTTTAAAGAAAAATAAAAATAATATATTATATAAATATATTTTGTGATCAATAGTTTTGACTTTCTCCATGAATTGGTTTTTGGTTTTTCTATTCGTACTGTATGAAGTTTCTCGTATTGTACCAATTCTGTAGCATCTGCATGATAGGATCCTGGGCGTAAAGATGAAACTTAGAAGTTTAAAGGTCTTCATACGATACAATCCATATATCCTACTGTACGATATGTACAGGTTCGTCTGTACGCATGGGGACAGGTTTACAGTTTCTGTTAGTTATTAGTGCTGATTGTACGTACAAATTTTTCATTCATCTGTACGATCCTGTAGTCAACTTGGATAAGCACAAACCTAACCGTCACTGAACAATCTTTAATGTTTTGATCGTCCTGGATGAACACATTTTTGTCTATACGATCTAGTTGTCATCATATCACACGGACGACCCCAACCATCTCTGGATGACCATTCATTTTCTGATCATCCTGGATGAACAATTGTTCGTTTGTACGATCTCGTAGTTAAAAATTCTATACAAAAGGAAGCTCAAGAATGGTAGTTTACGAAAAGCCTCATCTTTGACAGCTTCCTTTCGTATGTACAAAATTTGTTTCGTCTTGTACGATCACACGATCGTACGTACGATGTTGATTTCGTACGGTACGATATATCAGTTTTCTTTAAATACAAGGGTCTTTTTCATTCATTTCACTTCCATTTCAAACTCTTCAAAGCTATAAATTAAAGATGTATGGCAGTGGGAAGAGATCACAACATGCTAAGGGATCATCCTCTAGATAAGATTGTGATGAAAATTTTTTATCTACACAAAATGAGGAGGCTTATTTCAATTTTTTTGCTTCCAAAATTACACCCTCTCGCATCTTACTGCAAGAAAACATTAATTTTGCAGTAATGACGCTCTTTGATTTTACTCAATTCTCATTCTTTCTTACCTTCATTCATGCATACAACAAAAATGTTTTTCATGTCTTCCTTACAAACATGAAAGTAAATCAGGACCATACTAGGATCACTTCTTATGTACTTAAATAGAGAATAGAAATCACCAAGGAGGATTTGGGGACATTTCTTCATCTTAAAATCCTAGTTATTCGAGCATACACCCTGACCTCTAGAGCTAATTATGATTGGTCGGAAGTAAATCAAGTCCTTAGCAGTGTAAGCCAACCAAGTCACATAACTAGAGTTTACACCCTAAATCAAAATGCAAGAATCATCTAGCATGTTCTTAGGACTTCCATAATCCCAAAAGCTGGAGATCGAGTTAATATGACTCCCCTCCTCTCAACTGTTACCTATTTGATCATGACTGGAAAACCAATAGATGAAGCCCAATTAATCATGGACTACTTGTATTCTTTCATTAACATTGGCCAGCCTAGCATTAAAAGGAAGAAAAATATTACCTTGGGACATGTGATTTCTTATATCTTAGAAAATAAGTATAATTTAGTCTACCCTAACGGACCTACTAAGTTGCCAACTAACTTTACTGATGCTTCTTTTCGGGCACTTTTTTGGGAAAGAGGGTTTTGAAAATGATTCTAAAGAAGGAGAGCATGCACCTGCACCTGCACCTACACCAGCACCTAGACTGGACCAAAACATGTATCAAGATATGGTCTGATGCTTTGATGAGCTTGATCAAAGGTTTTAAAATGTTGAAGCTCATTTAAAACAGCTGGATGATAGGTATAATGAAGATAGAGGGTGGATCCGAGATTAGTTTGAGTCAGCGAACAACAATATTGCCACTATCAATAGCTATTTTGCTATGTTTGCTGCACCACCACCTCCTCCTAACCAGGGTCCTTCAGACTACTAGATGTACTTTTTTTCTTCTTTTTTGATGATCCTTCTAGGCTTGAATGTCTTCTATTATGGTGTTTGTGGTATTGTTATTTCTTGTCCTATGATAGTTGTACTGGTTGATATATTGTGGATGATGTATTGTACTTGCTTTTATGTTTAATAAAAAATATATATATGCTTTTATGCATATTAGTATGTGAATGTTATTGGCATTGTGACTTCAAATGTTTTAAAACTTATCTATCAAATGTAGTTGATTTCCCATATAAAAAGTGTTGGTTGAATTTGTCTTTACAATAGTAATCTCTATGCTAAATTTAAAACTTGGATACAGACATCTACATCATATAGTTACAATTTCATTTTTTTTATTTTAAGATTCTTGAAACTTTTCCAACTTAAAATAGGCAATCTCATGCGAAGTCAATATATGTAGATATACTTGTGATTAAAGCATAGAATAGGTCAAGTTATGTAATATAACTACAAGCCTTTACATTTATATGATGTCAAGTGTGTTGGTGGTACTTTAAACTCAAGAATATACATGCAAATGTCACACAAACATTGCTAATGAACTATATATATTTGATCACATGATTTGTTAAAACATGAAGAAGTACTCATAGCTTTTGTATCATGAACTTGTGTAACTACTATAGAAATCTTATGAATGAACATTCACGCAGTATCATTCAAAGTTAGGTATGAAATTGAACAAATTATTTTTCACAATTATTCAAGAGATATAGCACTACTTCACAATGGCAACTTACAACACTATTTTATTATTATTATTCTTTTTTAAGAGAGTTCTGACAACATGTTGAAGAATATCACTTTGTCATGAACAATGGCAAGAAAGACAAATCAAATATATCTAAATAATAATAATATAATTTAAAGTCAATATAAATAGTCATCACTCTTTTCATGTTCTCTTTATAAACACCATACAAAGGGGAAAACCAAACATCCCATGCGCAAATGTTAGTTCAAAAAAACTCCTTTGATAAAATAAATTACAAGAGATATATAATTATGACAAATGTATACATACACTAGTCAATATAGTTACACTTCTTTTACAATCAAGCATGCTTCTGACAAAAATTTACCACATTTTAATATCATTTGTTCACCATAAGACATAATGGTGAAAAGATAACAAGTGAAATCCCTATGTATGCTTACAATTAAAACATTTGTTTACTGCTTAAACACTTAATAGAGGAAGTGATTGAATAACGACCAAACATGAGTGCATGATGTGTGTAAGCATGTAAGATACTTTCGAATTTAGTGGATAATCACAATAAGTGTCATAAAAAGAAAACAACCTTCACATTTCACACATGGTTTTCCCATAATAGTAATTATAATTCATAATAGAGACAAGCATTCTCATACAATTTTTTGACATTCAACTTACTAATCTTTTTTTTCTTGAGTAGAAATTCATTCCCTCTACTTGCTATCAAATAAATTGAAAAAACATGTATGAATATATAAAGACAAATCATAAAAACTTTTTAATCAGAATGCTCTTATCACACAAAGGAGTATTCATTTTAAGCAATACATTTCAAATCTTATATATATATATATATATATATATATATATTGGCAAAGTTGATGAGAAGATTTTACTTAAGATAAAGGACATCTCCATATAAAATTTCAACACAAAGAAAACCATTGATTACCGCATCATTTTGCTATGGCATTTCAACAAGTAACTAGCATGTAATATGTATGTAAAATAAGAGGAGCAAGTTTCATATATTTAAATTTTCTTACACATTTTTTTATATAATGAAGGAGGGAGAGGAAAAAAACATGAAGGAAGTAGGAAAAGTGGCTAAAGAAGAACAAGAAGAGAAAGTGAACAAGGGGAGTCAAGAAGAAAAGAAGTGGAAGAAAAAATAAAGGAAGAGATCAAGAAAATAAGAAGAACAAAGTGGAAGAGAAAGTGAGAGAGAAGAAATGTGAAGAAAAAAGAGGGAGAAGAAGGAGGAAGGGGAAAGAAAAAGGGAAAGGATGATGAAATCTATAAGGAGAAAAAATCTAGAAGGGGAAGAAGAAAAAGAAGAGAAGAGAAGTAGAAGAAGAAGAAGAAGAAGAAGAAGAAGAAGTAGTAGTAGTAGAAGAAGAAAAGAGGAGGTGTTAAATTTGCAGGTGGGGGCGACAGGAGATCGAAGCTGGGTCGAGAGGTCAGATAGGAGAGTGGCAGAGGGGGATCCTTTCGCTGGAGCTATTGTGACTTGAGCTCATGAGTTTATGTTTTTTATGATAACAAATATTATTGCTCATATTTTTTATGTTTCATAGTATTTTTCATTCTATACTTGTTTTGTGTGTATACTAATATTTTAGGGAAATCATATAGTACTCCAGATTGCTGAAGATTTAAAGAAATTTTAGAATAGGATTTAATGTAATAGAGTATGTATATCTCTATTTTTATTTCCTGAGTCTCAGCAAGTGTGATTGTAATTGGGTAATCGTGCACACACATAAGGGAAAAGAGAGATAAAATATAATTTTTAAACTAATCATATTATACGATGTCTAATCGTACTGTACAATTTTGGCTTAGATTTTCTCCTAAATGCAGTTTCTTGAATCCGGGCTTCAATTTTTGAACTATTCATACAGTATGATGTAATTTTGTACAAATGACTGATAGAGTATGAAATTAGGTTCATACACGATCATACCAGACAAATGAGTTCATTTTTCAACTATTTGTATAGTACGATGTAAGTTCATATAGACGACTGATAGAGTATGAAATGAGGTTGATACACGATCGTACCAACTGAATGAGTTCATTTTTAAACTGTTCATACAATATAATGTCAGTTCGTACAGATGACTAATAGAGTACAAAATTAGGTTCTTATTAGTTTGTATAGGCAAAATTGAACTATTCATACAGTATGATGTAATTTTGTATGAACGACTGAATTGAGTTCATACTTGTTCGTACAGATAAATTTGAACTGTTCGTATGGGATAATATGCGTTCGTATGGATGGATCAAACGGGATGATATACATCCGTAGGAACAAATGAATAGAGTTTATACCTATTCGTATTGAAAATTTTTAAATGTTCGTATGGGACACTATGCGTTCGTATGGATGGATTATACAGGACACTATGCATTAATGCTGCATAATTTTTCATGTCTTTCTATATAAGGAGTCCTGAAAATTGCACTAAATACCTTTGTTTATTATCTCTCTTGAGTGTGGCCATTGAGTGTGAGTGTTTGGGAGAGATTGTGAGAGTGGAGTGTGAGAGATCTAGTGTCGGGGAGTTGTGAGGGTTTCACAAGGTTTCCCAAAGTGAGGATCTCTGTCTTCTTCAAGTTTTTGCCCATCTCCACTAGAGGATCTTAAGGTAAGATTTTCAATATTGTGTCTAAGTTCTTTGCCTAAACTAGGAGGGTGAAAAAGGATACTAAGTTCTTTGCCTTCACCAAGAGGGTGAAAAAGGATGATGGTTCTCTGCCTTCACCAAAAGGATGAAAAAGGATGATGGGTTATCTGCCTTCACTATGAGAGTGAAAAGAATGATGGGTTCTCTGCCTTCACCAGGTGGGTGAAAAAGAATGACTGTTCTCTGCCGCACCGGGTTGGTGGGAGAGAGTTTGTAAGGGCTTCTCCGCCTTACTGTGGGGGCAAAAGGAGAGTCACTATTGTTTAGTGCAGTATCTGAAGGAGTCTTCAGGGAGTGGACGTAGGTGTAGCTAGATCGAACCACTATAAAATTTGGTATTCTTCTGTTATCTTTTATATTATGCATCATTATTTTACACACTTTAATGTTTTGTGGTTGACAAATCTTTTGTGATAATCATATCGAATCAACTACATATTTTAAGGATCATTAAATAAGTTTTCTAAAAATGGTTTTCAACAATTCAAGAAACTTTTTAAATAACTAATTCCCCCCCCCCCCTCTTGGTTAGCCTTGGGATAATTTTATTAGGTGTAACAACCTACATAAACTTTCAAGTGGCATCAGAGCCTAAATTTAACAATTAAAGTTTATAATACTTTTTGAAAAATGATCATGGCTAATTTTGGAAACCAGAACACTACTAAAGGATATTCGATCACTAGACCACCTTTATTTGAAAATATTTCATTTGATTTTTGGAAAATATGAATTTTTACTTTCTTGAAATTAATAGATTATCTAATGTGGCATATAATTCAAACTAGTTATTATGTACTGTCATGTATTATAGATGGAGTCAAAACCAATATACTATTTTTTGAATTAAGTAGAGTAGAACAAATTAATGCTCAATTAAATGCTAAATGTATGAATTATTTATTCTGTGTTTTGAATTCTAAAGATTATATGAGAATCTCCACATGCACTACCGGCTAGGAAATTTGATTTTATTATGCATTACATACGAAGGTACTAGAGAAGTCAAACAATCTAAGTTAAATATTTTTATGCATGACTATGAACTCTTTAGTATGAAACCTTATGAGACCATCTTAGACATGTTTACTAAGTTTTCACAAATAGTAACATCATTGTAAGATGTAGGTAGAGAAGTTTAAAACTTTCAAAAGTAAATAAGATTTTATGATGTCTACCTGAAAAATTTAATGCTAATGTCACTACTATAATTGACTCAAAAGATTTGAATGATTATATAATTAATAATATGATGGGCTCACTCATTGCTCATGAGCAAACTGTGAGTCAAAAACTTTTCAATGCAGGTGAAATGATAATGCTAAAAACTGAAGACACGAAGAAAAGCAACTTAGTAGATGATGAAAGTAAGGAGATAGCATCGATAAAAAGAAAATTTGAAAAGCTACTGAAGCATAAGCATCAACATCAACAAAAGAGGAACAAAGGTAAAAATGGTAAGGATATTAAGAATTCCTCTGAAGTAATTTACTTTAGGTGTAGAAAACCTGGACATATGAAAAATGAGTGCCTAAACTTATAAACTCTTCTTACAATGGAAAAAGGTAAAAATAAGAAAATTATAATAAGGGCTATTGCAAATCTATTTTCATGACTTATGTTTTGATGTTTGATAAACACTATTGATTCTGTTGGACTGCCTGTTACTTCCAACTTTTCAGGAATCAAAGATCGGACGAACAAACGAAGCCAGTTCAAGATTGCATAGGTTTAGGGTTGAGTCAGTCTGTACTTTGTTTTTTCTCTTCTTGAGTCTATTTATAATGTTCAAAGAGACTGATGCTAAGTAACCCTACACACACACACACTTGAGAGACTTAGAATTTCTATTTTTACTCATATCGGCTAGGACAATATTTACATCGTCCTGGACGATCGGGATTAAAAAAAAATCTAAACAAGGATTCTTAATTAAGGCAGCCGTCATTAGCAGATTGTCCTGGACGATACGTGTATCAGCCAGGACGATAAGCTCAAAATAGAAAGAAATTGCCACCATAAACAATCAAGATATTATGTATTTTTTGGTAATCGGCCTAGACGATATTCACAAATTATGCCTTAATTGATCAGATAATCAAGGAAGTAATTAAGGATGATTGATACGATCATATCGTCCTGGACGATCGCATGATCGGCCAGGATGATCTATTCAAAAAACCTTAGTTACTTCTGGACGATAAAAATCAGCTAGCACGAATTCAGGGCGATGCTCTCGATAATTTTCCTCTGATTTGAATTGATCGGCCGGGACGATCATGAGATCAGCTTGGACGATCAAGCCAATTTTAAATCGTCCAGTTTGCATCCAGGGCGATGCTCTGGCTGATCTTCTAAGATTTGTACTGATCGGCTAGGACGATTTCCATATCTTCCTGGATGATATAGTCGGCAACTTGCAATTAATGAGCTCCTTTGAAGCTCTTCTATTTAAGAGCTCTTGTTCAACATTTTGAACAATCTTTTGCTGCTTCCTTGACCTGAGAAGACCTTGAGGAGAGAAAGAGACAGAGGGAGAGAGAGAAGATCTTGTGAGGGGGAGCTTGTGAGGGGATTCACAAGGGTTGCTTTAAGGATCGCTCTGCTTCTTCTTTGTCTAGATTTTCTCGTTCGTGGAAGGGTTGGTAGAGGTAAGGATTCATCATTTGATTGTGGTTCTCTGCCAGCTTCAGGAGGAAGCAGACGGTGATAGGTTCTCTGCCTTGGCGGGGTGGCAAAAAGAGGTTCTTTATAAAGGCTTCTCCGCCTAGCTATGGGGGTAAACGAGAGTCACTATTGTAGTGCAATACTCGGAGGGTGCCTCCGGGGAGTAGACGTAGGTCGAGTTGACCAAACCACTATAAATTTCTGTGTTCTTATTTCTTGCTTCCGCACTTTAATATCCGCACTTATTTTTCTTGTGGTGTGATTTTAGTTTATGTGAGATTTTAGTACTTTGTGAAAAGAAAAATTTTAAAATACCACTTCACCCCCCCCCCCCCCTTGGTTAGCTTGGCCCAGTTCTATACCCCCCCTCTTGGTTAGCTTGGGCCAGTTCTATAGGGCTTAACATCCCTAACGAACTTTCAAGTGGTATCAGAGCGGGATTCATAAAAGCTGAGTTTGAAAACTTTTTGAATTTAGATCCATGGCTAACTTTGGGAATCGTAATACATCGGAAGGGTATTCTATTACCCGACCACCTTTGTTTGATAATATGCCATTTGATTTTTGGAAAACTCGCATGTCTACTTTTCTACAATCAACTAACTATCACATGTGGATGCTTGTTAAGGATGGTTACACACCTCCAACTGGAAAACTTAATGGCATTACTCTTCCATTTCCTTCTACTAAATGGACTCTAGATGATAGGGATCTGGCTCAATTGAATGCAAAATGTCTAAATTGTTTTTTCTGTGCTTTAAAATCAGAAGACTACATGCGTGTTTTCACTTACAAAACTGGTAAAAAAATTTGGGATAAATTGTGTATCACCTATAAAGGTACTAATGAGGTTAAACAATCCCGTTTGAATATTCTCTTGCATGACTACGAACTTTTTTGTATGAAACCTCAGGAATCTGTTTCTGACATGTATACTAAGTTTACTCAGATAGTTACTTCACTGCATGCATCAGGAAAAGAACTTTCAAACTAAAAAAAAGTAAACAAGATTTTGAGATGCTTACCTTCATCATATGATCCTAAAATCACTGTAACTATTGAATCTAAGGATTTGAACACTTATTCTATTGACAACTTACTTGGCTCACTCATTGCTTACGAGCAAGGGGTGAATCAAAGAAATCTTGATGCAGGTGAGAAGAAGAAGGACAAAAAAGTTGCACTGAAGGTGCACAAATCAGATTCTAAATCTTCCAGGTCTGAAAGCGATGAAGTTGCCTTCATCACAAGGCAATTCAAAAGCTTTCTAAGGAAGAAGCAAAAGCATCATTGGAGAAAAGGTAGGGATCATAAACATTCTAAAGGATCTTCTGATGTTGTTAGTTATGAATGCAGGAAGCCTGTACATGTGAAAGCCAATTGTCCTACACTTCAAGATCACTCAAGCAAAGAAAAGGAAAAAGGTGAGGAGAAACCTAAGTTTAGGAAGGACAAAAAGAGAGTCCAAAAGGAGTTCTGGGCAGAATCTGGTACTGATTCCTCTGAGACTGAACCAGACGAAGAGACTACAAACCTGTGCTTAATGGGGGAAGATCATCTTGAGCAAAGTGATAAGGATGAGGTATGTAAACCAACCTATGATGTCTTATTTGAGATTTGTGAGAAAATACATGCATAATATAAAAAACTTAAGAAGACTCATGCTAACTTAAAATTGGAACTTGTAAATTTGCAAAAAGAGTATGAAGTTATTCTTAAAGATCATTCAATAATTGATTCTAGTTACATGGCTCTTCTTGATGAATTTGATGATTTAAACAAAAAAGCATTCAAAATTAATTAATGAGCATGATACATTAAAAGTTTCACACACATCACTTGAATATGATTTCAAGAAATCTAAAGAGAAAGAAAAAAACATGAGGGTTGAGAATGATGTTCTAAAAAACACAAACTTGAGGATTAAAAATGAATTGGACACACTTAAAAAAACTTGGATGACGCCTACTCTGGATCAAAAGCCAAGACCTATGAAGAGGCATTATAACTCAAACCATTTAAGAAATCCTTTTCATGGAGTTAGATGCTTTACTTGTGGCATGCTAGGACACATCTCACACACTTGCACTATTCACTATAGTACACATTGGGTGTGGAGACCTAAGGTACATGATTCACATCATACCACACCTGCATTGTATTCTACTTTTCCTAAAAAGGGACCCAAACTAGGTTGGGTTCCTAAATCTGACTATCGTTGAGTTTCGTAGGTGTGCTCTCACCAAAGACCTCGTGGGAGCATAGGATAATTGAACATATGGAGGCTCGCAGCACAAAATTGCTTAAACTTGCTGCTTCATAATTTCTTGAAATATTTTTTCTTTAATTAGTTTTGTGTTATTTTTGTTGTGTGCTAGCTTTATTTTGTTCTAGATTGTTTTGTTTTCATTTTGCATTTTATGTTTGGTTTTCTATATGTTTTTTTTAAGCTTTTAGATTTTGGAGATTTAAAGCCATTGATTATCATATCAAAATCAGTTAAAGGGAGAAACACCGTTGATGGTTTCCCTCCCTCTAACCTCTTTTAGTGCATAATTTTCTTTTCTAGACAAAAGTCTATCTCATATTGACAACTAGTTTTTGAAACTAAGATTCTTTTTATCTTGTTACAATAATCTATCTTGTGCATAATATCCAAAGTCCTTATATATCTTTCAAGTTAAATGAAATCTTGCCATTGTATTTACCACATGATTATGATTTTGTTTTGTGGGTTGTTCTTCCCTATGTTAGAGAGAGAGCTCCTATTCTCTAATATTTGGAGGATATACTCACAACTAAAGTTCTTTTTAAGGGTTTTTGTTAAAGAGAATTTAGCTTGAAAGAATTAAGAGGGAAAGTGAAAAGGATGCAAAATTGAAATGAAAAATATATACACAAATGTGTATCAAAAATTAAGATGCTCAAAGAGCCAAATCAAAGATACAAGAGTCATAAAATTATCCCACTAAATATAAGCTATTATCTCTTTTCTAAACTCTTAAAGCTTAGAGAACTTATTGGTTATTTGATGCTTTCAAAGTCTTGATTTCAAATTCCATGATTGAGACAAATTACTTTGGTATATTATTTATAAAATATTTTCTTTGTAACCAAGTTTTGATTAAATCTTATTTTTACCCAGTAAAGTTTTTCTGAGTTAGATCTTTTATTTTTAAAAAGATGATTATTGCCCTGAAAGAAGTCTAAGCTAGGGATTAACAAGATTGGATATTCTACCTTTTTCAGAATTTTGATTTGTTAAACTCTTTGATCTTTTAAATCTCTAAAATTTAATTGTTTAAGAAACTTGATGTATGGATTCTTGTTAACATAAAAAAAAAAATTCTTTCCTTTATTTTTTTTTTTTAGTTTTTTTTTTATTTTATTGTTGTTTCTAGCTTTGAATTGTGAGTCATTTATTTTTTAGGGTTTTGATCATCAACATCATTTCCTTGAAACCAAATCACTTGTCACATCATACTGGCCGATTCTCATATCGTCCAGGACGATAGGACAAATTCTCTTCAAAATTCCATCTGCTGATCTTTTCTGTGTTTGCTGTAACTCTTCGTTCCGGATGATAATTTATAGTCCTGGACGATCTGATCAAATTCTATTGCAATCATGATGATAGTCCTGGCCGATAACATATGTCTTCCTGGCCGATGCAATTTATGGTCATCGTCCTGGCCGATACACTAGATCATCCTGGACGATCCATATTTCAGCACGTTTAAATCCTTAAAATCGGCCCTGGACGATCCATTATTGGACAATTGTCATGGCCGATCCACTATTCGTCCTGGACGATACACGTGGCCCAGATTTAAAACATTTTAACTTTGGTCAGTACGATCAATTTTTGTGCATCTTCTTGGACGATACACCTAATCGGCCCGGACGATATGCTTTTTCAACGGTCGTCCGGCTTGACTCCTCGGGACGATCGCCTGTATCTAATCGTCCTGGCCGATATCTGATCAGCCCGGATGATCGGACCGCCTTTTTGACCAATCGGCCTGTACGCAATTATTGTGTCATATCGTCATAGACAATTCTGCGATCAGCCTGGATTATATGGTCGTTTCTTTAAATTCAGGCCATTCTAGCCATGTTTTTCACCTCACACCTCTTCTTCTCTTATGTTTTCTTGCTAATCCCTTACTATGGCTGGTGGGAAATGAGTTCGAAAAACTTCTAGGAGTTCTTCGAGGGCAAGGATTGACCCTCATTTTAGGGAGGTAGAAGATGAAGCCACTTACCATGATATAAAGAATGTGGGATAACTGTCTCCAGAGTCATCAATCCTGTCCACATTTCATACCCAGTAATGGATCTTTCCGCTTACACTTCTCTTTGTTTCATTCTGTCTCTCGCTTTCCCCTTTCATTCTGAGCTTCTTCATGAATTCTTTACAAATCTTCGCATAAATCCTACCTTCACATCCCTAACCTCCTATGTGAATCGACGCCCTGTCAAAATCACATATCAGGACTGTGTTGAACTTCTACAGCTATCCCCCACTGGGGATAAGCTGCACATAATCGTTTCAAATCCTGATTTTGACTGGTCTACGGTAAACCACTTCCTTCGCCAGAACAATGCACCCTTTCATGTTCGAGAGACTAGCTCTTTTGTCAAAGATGCTAGGACTATTCAGCATGTCCTTCGCACCTCCATTATTCCAAAAGCCAGGGACCAAATCTACATCACTCCTCTACTTTCTCTGACCACCTTTTACATCAGGGCACACAGAGAATTTAATATTGCTGACTTAATTTTTTGGTACATTGATCACTTAACCACAATCCGCGATCCAGGTCATAAGAGGAAACCCAATCTGGCTTTAGGACACCTCATAGCCTATGTCCTTAAAACCAAATATCAACTTCAATATCCAGTTCCACCCAACCTCCCAACTCTCTTCTAGTCAAATAGTTCCTTCAATACTCTTCACAGTACTTATCTCCACCTAGGGGATGAGGAACCTCGGGGAGCTACGGAGGAGGAGGCTCCCGCTCCCACTTCTATTCCTGATCCTACTCCTCTTCGACAGCACTCATAGGTTGATCCATTAATAGAGAGGTTTGATCGATGGGAGACCCGCTTTGACGCTTACGTTGTTGCACAGGAGCAGCAACATTCTGAGGACATTGCCCACTACGAGCAGCACCGCACAGAGGATTTAGCCCATTTTGATAGCTACATTACTCACCAGCACCAGCAGCATGACAAGGACATCGCCTAGTTCAATGTTTAGTTTACTTCTCTAGCTAGCTACTTTCAGCAGACACCTCCACACCTCCATCTGAGGATCAGGGTCCCTCATTTTTCTAGTTTTTTGTTTTCTATTTTCTATTTTTTGTAGTTTGTTTTAGTTTTTATTGTGTTGTTTCTATTTTCTTTATGTTGGTCTAGGACCCTCTTTTTGTGATGATAAAATGGGGAGTAGGATGTGGTAGGAAAAAGTTGATGTGCTTGTAACTTTGAAATTTTAATAAACTGCTGTTTTTACTAAGATTTTCCTACTTGTGTTTGCCATCATCAAAAAGGGGGAGATTGTTGCAAATCTATTTTCATGACTTATGTTTTGATGATTGAAAAATACTATTGATTCTCTTGGACTGCCTGTTACTTCTAACTTTTCAGGAATCAAAGATCGGACGAACAAACGAAGCCAGTTCAAGATTGCGTAGGTTTAGGGTTGAGTCAGTCTGTACTTTGTTTTTTCTCTTCTTGAGTATATTTATAATGTTCAAAGAGACTGATGCTAAGTAACCCAATACACACACACACTTGAGAGACTTAGAATTTCTATTTTTACTCATATCGGCCAGGATGATATTTACATCGTCTTGGACGATCGGGCTTAAAATAGAAAATCTAAACAAAGATTCTTAATTAAGATAGCTGTCATTAACAGATCATCTTGGATGATACGTGTATCGGCCAGGACGATAAGCTCAAAACAGAAAGAAATTATCGCCATAAACAATTAAGGTATTCTGTATTTTTTGGTAATTAGCTTGGACGATCTTGGATCGGCCTGGACGATATTCACAAATTATGCCTTAATTGATCAGACAATCAAAGAAGTAATTAAGGATGATTGATACGATCATATCGCCATGGACGATCGCATGATCGGTCAGGAAGATCTATTCAAAAAACCATAGTTACTTCTGGACGATAAATATCGGCCAGCACGAATTCAGGGCGATGCTGTCGACAATTTTCCTCTGATTTGAACTGATCGGCCGGGACGACCGTGAAATCGGCCTTGACAATCAAGCCAATTTTCAATCATCCAGTTTGTATCCAGGGCAATGCTCTGGCCGATCTTCTGAGATATGTACTAATCGGCCAGGACGATTTCCATATCATCCTGGACGATATAGTTGGCAACTTGCAATTAATAAGCTCCTTTGAAGCTCTTCTATTTAAGAGCTCTTGTTCAACATTTTGAACAATCTTTTACTACTTCCTTGATCTGAGAAGACCTTGAGGAGAGGAAGAGAGAGAGGGAGAGAGAGAGAGAGGATCTTGTGAGGGGGAGCTTGTGAGGGGATTCACAAGGGTTGCTTTAAGGATCGCTCTACTTCTTCTTCATCTAGAGTTTCTCATCCATGGAAGGGTTGGTAGAGGTAAGGATTCAGCATCTGATTGTGGTTCTCTGTCATCTTCAAGAGGAAGCAAAAGGAGATAAGTTCTCTGCCTTGCCGGGGTGGCAAAAAGTGGTTCTTTGTAAAGGCTTCTTCGCCTAGCTGTGGGGGCTAAAGGAGAGTCACGATTGTAGTGCAATACTCAGAGGGCGCCTCCGTGGAGTGGATGTAGGTCGAGTTGACCTAACCACTATAAATTTTTGTGTTCTTGTTTCTTGCTTCCGCACTTTAATTTTCGCACTTATTTTTCTTGTGGTGAGATTTTAGTTTATGTAATTTTAGTTCTTTGTGAAAAGAAAATTTTTAAAATACCAATTCACCCCCCCTCTTGGTTAGCTTGGGCCAGTTCTATAGGGCTTAACATCCCTAACAAACTTTCAAGGGCAAATGATAAAAAGCAAAAAATCTCCTTGGCAGAACTAGCTTCTGAATCATCATACCAGGAGCAAGATGATGTTTAAAGTTTTATTTGTGTGTTGTTAATATGTGCGTGTATGTTTTTTTTTTTCTTTGTGAATGTGTTTAATTTTCTGTGTTGTTTATTTTTACTTTTTTTAAGATATGTTTATTTATAATCTTTGTATCATTTGTAAAGCCATTCTGATCAACACACATATATCACATTTTATTTTGCATACACTTTAGAGAATTAAATCACTTTTCAAAGATTATTTTTTCTAAAATTAAAAAAATTACCTCTTGTTTACTTGAAATTATATGTAAGTAATGATTGACTTCTCAAAAAATAGTCAAAAAAAGGAAACTCGTGTTTTTGTCACCCTATCTAGTTTCTTTAATGAGGCTATTTCACTTTTGATTTAAAATTTGCATCAAATTATAAATTAGATTTTGAAATTGTACTTATTCATCTCCCTATATTTTTTTATCTCATGGGGATCTTTTGAAAGTTGTTTAATCCACTTCATAATTTTTTTAATCAAGTTGGTCGTTTTATTTTATTAGATCGAATTTGCTTTGTAATTTATTCTTCCTTATATAAGAGAGTGAGTTTTCTTATGTTATATCTAGAAGATTTTTTTACAATTGAGTTTTAAAAGATTAAGAAAGAAAATAAATTGCAAATATTAAAAGACGCACAAAATGAGCCAAATTGAAAAGATAAGCAATGTATGCTAAAATTGTAAGATGCACGAAGTGTATCAAAAATGAAAAAATACGTAATGAGCATCAATTAATAAAGAGGCACAAAATGAGCCAAAATCAAATTCCTTTCTTGAATGTCATTAAATCTTAGAAAATCCATGTGTCTATTAATACATTCGATACTTGAGTTTAAAAATCAGGATTCTTGATTCACCATTTTGTATTGATCTTTTTATTAGATGTATTTCATGGAATGATTTTTGAAATGATTATTGTTTCCTTCTCTAATTTGTTCCTTAATTTAGATGTTTTGAGCATATAAGGAGCCTGAGCTAGGACTAACAAATTCTGAATCTCTAACCTTTCTAGATTATTCGTTGTCAATTCGTACCTAACTAAGTTTTAGAGTAAATTCAAGGGGTAACTTTCTCATTCTAAGAAAATTTGCTAAAATTTTAAACTAACTCTTCAAAAACATCACCTTTACCTGATCATGGACCATTTGATCATTAGTCTATTTTTAAGGTTTTTTTGTTTTCTGTGCTCCCCTTTTTCTTGATAATGTCAAAGGGGGATAATGTACTATTGTATTTATTTTGTACTGTTGAGAACGTACTGTTTTATTTATTCCGTAGAATTATTTTTCTGTGTTGTATTTATTTTATACTATTGAGAATATACTGTTGTATTTATTTCATACTATTATTTTTATTTTATTTATCTTTTTGTTATTAAAAAAGAAGAAAACTATTTTAGTTTCTCCTTTTTTTAAATAATTATCTTAGTGAGGGGAAGATTAGGAGAAAATACTTTTAAATTATAAATTCAACTAGTAATATTTATCATCATCAAAAAGAGAGAGATTGTTGCGACTCAAGCTCATGAGTTTATATTTTTTATGATAACAAACATTATTGCTCACATCTTTATGTTCATAGTATTTTTTATTCTATACTTATTTTGTGTGTATACAAACATTTCAAAGAAATTATACTACTCCATATTGCTGAAGATTTCAAGATAAGTTAGAATAGGTTTTCATGTAATAGAGTCTATATATCTCTATTTTTTTATTTCTAGAGTCTGAGCAAATGTGATTATAATTGGGTAACCATACACACACATAAAGAGGGAGAGAGATAAAACATAATTTTTTTTAACTAATTGTACTATACAATTTTGGCTTAGATTTTCTCCCGAATGTAGTTTCTTGAATCTGGGCTTCAATTTTTGAAGTATTCATACAATATAATGTCAGTTTATACAGACGACTGATAGGGTACAAAATGAGATTTGTACACAATCGTACTAGATGAATGAGTTCATTTTTGAACTATTCATACAATACGATGTTAGTTTGTACAGACGACTGATATAGTATGAAATGAGGTTCGTACATGATTGTACCTTATGAATGAGTTCATTTTTGAACTATTCATACAGTACGATGTCAGTTCGTACAGGCAACTGACAGAGTATGAAATCAGGTTAGTACTAATTCATTCAAATGAATTTGAACTATTCGTATTATATGATGTA
The DNA here is from genome assembly GCF_001605985.2 of Dendrobium catenatum. Taxonomy (NCBI): domain Eukaryota; kingdom Viridiplantae; phylum Streptophyta; class Magnoliopsida; order Asparagales; family Orchidaceae; genus Dendrobium; species Dendrobium catenatum. The sequence goes on from NW_021318693.1 coordinate 11,840,766, forward strand.
ATTTTGTACTGACAACTAAATTGAGTTCGTACCAGTTCATACAGATAAATTTGATTTGATCATACCGGACACTATGCTATCGTACGGATGGATCATACAGGATGATATACATTCATACGAATGATTGAATTGAGTTCATACTAGTTTGTACAGATAAATTTAAACTATTTATACAGGATACTATGCGTTTATATGGATGGATCGTACGGGACACTATGCATTCATACGAGATGATATGCGATCATACAGTATGATCGTAGGATAATTTTCTGGAATTTTTTAGTTTTTTTATGGTTTTTCATGTCTTTTCTATATAAGGAGTCCTAACAATTGTCACTATATACCTTTGTTTCTTATCTCTCTTGAGAGTGGCCATTGAGTGTGAGTGTTTGGGAGAGATTGTGAGAGTGGAGTGTAAGAGATCTAGTGAGGGGGAGTTGTGAGGGTTTCACAAGGTTTCTCAAAGCAAGGATCTCTATCTTCTTCAAGTTTCTTCCCATCTCCTCTGTGAAAGTTCTCAGATGACACTAGAAAGTGCTCTGAAATCACTTGAAAGTTTATTAGGGATGTTAAGCCCTCATGAATTGGCCCAAGGCTAACAAAGAAAAGAGGTGAATTGGATAACTTTAAAACCCAAGATAAAACTCAAACCAAAATCACCACAGAAATCAAAGTGCGAAAATTAAATAATGCGGAAGCAATAATAAGAAAAGAATACACCGAATTTATAGTGGTTCGGACAAACCTTGACCTATGTCCACTCCTTGGAGGCACCCTCCAAGTATTGTACTAAAACAAGTGTCTCTCCTTTAGCCCCCACATCTAGGCGGAGAAGCCCTTACAAAATCACTTCCACCTTCCCAGGTGCGGCGGAGTCGCTGGGTTCTTTGACACCAAAGTGATCTTCTTTTTTGGTGAACTTCCCTCAAAACAAGCCTTTAATCCGATGGTACTAAGGTGCGAGTTCGCCGGAGCAACCGTGTGGATCCCCCACCACACTCCCTTGATTTCCTCCCCCTCACAGGATCTTCTCCCTCTCAAAATCCACCCTTTCCTCTCTCCCTTTCAAGCTCTCTCTTCAAGTTTCCCCGACAATAATGAAGCTACAATGGCTTCCAAAGATACTTACAAAGTGCCTTGTCATCTCTTAAATAGAAGAGCTAAAAACGAGCTCATTGATGCAAGTTGCCGCCATTATCATCCAGGATGATAGGTATATCATCCTGGCCGATCAATACAAATTCAGCTCATCAGCCCGGGATGATCAGAAGAAAGTTGGTTACATCATCCTGGCCGATCTCATGATCATCCAAGCCGATTAGTTTAAAACCGATTTTAATCATCCTGATCATCGCCCTGAATTCGAGCTGTCCGATGTAGATCATCCAGGATATCGTCCTGGCTGATCAGGAGATCATATCGAACGATGTGATCATATCAATCAACCATTAATGCTTTCCAAAGATACCAGATCAATTTAGGCATAATTGAGTTAGATCATCCTGGACGATTTCCTAAAACAAAGAATTCCTAAACTGATTATGGCAGTTGATTCTTTCTGAATTGAGATTATCGTTCTGGCCGATACTATCGTCCAGGCCGATCTGTTAATGATGGTTACCTTAATGAGGATGCCCTAATTAGGGTTTCTTATTCTAGACATATCATCCTAGCCGATATTACCAAAAGTAGAAATCTTATATGGAACAACAGGAAATCTTCCAAATTACAAACCAACTGGTTACAAACTGACTCAGACCTAGTCTACCCAATCTTGAGCTGGTTCCAAATTGCAGTCTTATCCTGTAGATCTGAAATGTTAGCAGATAAGGCAATCATAGAGAAATAAGGAATGTTTGCTATCATCAAAATCATAAACCATAGATCCGCAACAATCTCCCCCTTTTTTATGATAGCAAACAATTTAAACTTGAATTTTCAAAAAGGAATATTTTCTCCTAATCTCCCCCTTACTAGAATAAGACTTTAAAAAAAATAGGGGAGATAAAAAATATTTTTGTTGCTTTTAATTTTTTGAAAATAAGATACAAATACGATAATAGTACAAAAATTCAATAATATGTTTCCCCCTTTGACATTATCAAAAAGAGAGGAGGCACAAACAAAAACTAAAATAAATAGAAGACAAAAACATTCTCTGATCTAGAAAAAAATCTTAAAATGAGAAAGTTACCTCTTAGTTTTAATCAAAATTGTAGTAAAATCGGATTTGACAACGCATAACCCAGATAAAGTAAGAAATTCATAAATTGTTAATCCAAGCTCAAGTTCTTTAGAAAGGCTCAAAAACTTTTTAATTCAATATCTAAATCATAAAATAAATTTGAGAAACAAACAATCATTTTTTCAAAACTCCTTCCATAAAATCTATCTAATAGAAGATCAATGCACGAATTTTTGAATCAAGAATCAAAATTTTCAAACTCAAGTATCGAAAGTATCAATGGTTTTCTTAAGTTTTTTTAAGAAGTACAAGAATGTTAAGCATTAACTTTGTGGACTCATTTTATGCCTCTTGACAATTGGTTGGTGAACTGCGCATCTTTTGATACACTTTGTGTATTTTATATTTTCAATTTGGCAACTTTGCGCATCTTTTATTTTTGGCATCATCAGCCAATTTTTTGAATATGCTTCCTTTCTTAATTCTTAAAAATAAAGGAAAACCCATTTTAGTGACAAAGCGAATTTCTTGATTAAGAAAATTATGAGTTAGATTCAAAAACCTGCAAAAGATTCCTATGCGATAAATAAAACGTAGGGAGATAGAAAAAATTTTGTTTCAAAAACCAATTTAAAAGATGAAAAAGATTTTAAATCAAAAGTAGGATAACCTCTTTTAGAAAACATAGATTGAAAAAAAATAATGAGTTTCCTTCCTTCGACTATTTTAGAGAAGTCAAAACACAAATTACCAGAGATTTCAAGAAAAAACAGGAAGTAGATTTTTCATTTTTAGAAAAGTGAATGTGTGTGTTGATCAGAGAAAAATCTTCAATGAAAACAACAATATCAAAAGAATAAAGAAAAACTAAAAACACAAAATAAAAAATGAAAAACATAAAAACAAAAACATAACAAAAAACATGAAAGGCTTTTAACCATTATCTGTCTACTGGTCCGATGCTTTAGAGACCAGATCTGCCCATGAGATTTTTGCCTTTCATTATTTCCCCAGTTCAAAGTTTGTTTTGCCTTGCCCTTTTCTTTTGTAGGAAGAATTTTTAAATTAGGGCACTGATTTTTCATATGTCCAAGTTTCCTACATCGAAAGCAAATAATGTCAGAAGAAATATGGACATCCTTACCATTTTTACCTTTTTTCCACTTTTTCTTATGCTTAGGTGAGCTTTGTGATTTGCTTGACACGTCGTTGCCTTCGTCACCAACTAGGCTATCTCTTTCTATATCTCCAGCTTTTAGGATAATAGTTACACCTGCATCCAAAAGTCTTTGACCCAAACATTGCCCGTAGGCAATGAGTGAGCCAATCAAATTATCAATAGAATAATCATTCAAATCTTTTGATTCACAAATAGCAACAACTTTGGCATCAAATTTTTCAAGTAAACAATGAAGAATTTTATTGATTTTTTCAAAATTTGAAAAATCTTTTCCTAAAGCATGTAATGAGTTTACAATTTGAATGAATCTGGTATACATGTCTAAGATCATTTCAAAAGGTTTCATGGAAAATAATTCAATATCATTCATTAACAAATTCAACTTGGATTGCTTGATTTCACTAGTGCTTTCATATATGGTGTGTAATTTATCCCAAACTTCCTTACCGGTAGTGCACGTGGATACTAACATAAAATCATCAGAATTTAAAGCATAGAAAAGGAAATTTAAAGACTTTGCATTCAATTGAGCATTGAGTTGTTCTTCTCTATTCCATTGACTAAAAGGAATATCAACTCTAACTCCATTAACAATTCATGATGGTGATGAATAACCAATTAAAATCATATGCCACATGTGAAAATCAATCGATTGCAAGAAAATAGACATGGGAGTTTTCCAAAAATCAAATGACATATTTTCAAATAAAGGAGGTCTGGTGATTGAATAACCTTCCGCAACATTACGATTAGCCATGGATCGAAAAATTTAAAAGCTTTTAAAAACTTATTTTATGAATGAAGCTCTGATACCACTTGAGAGTGCTCAGATGACACTAGAAAGTGCTCTGACATCACTTGAAAGTTTGTTAGGGATGTTAAGACCTATAGAACTGGCCCAAGGCTAAATAAAGAGAGTAGTGAATTAGATAGCTTTAAAACCAAAGATAAAACTCAAACCAAATCACAACAGAAATCAAAGTGCGGAATAAAATAATGCGGAAGCAATAATAAGAAAAAAACGTCGGATTTATAGTGGTTCCGCCAAACCTTGACATACGTCCACTCCTTGGAGGTACCCTCCAAGTATTGCACTACAAAAGTGTCTCTTCTTTAGCCCCCACAGCTAGGCGGAGAAGCCCTTACAAAATCACTTCCACCTTTCCCGGTGCGGCGAAGTCACCGGGTCCTTTGACACCAAAGAGATCTTCTTCTTTGGTGAACTTCCCTTAAGACGAGCCTTTAATCTGATGGTACTAAGGTGCGAGTTCGCCAGAGCAACTGTGTGGATCCCCCACCACACTCCCTTGAGTTCCTCCCCCATACAGGATCTTCTCCCTCTCAAAATCCACCCTTTCCTCTCTCCCTTTCAAGCTCTCTCTTCAATTTTCCCCCACAAGAACGAAGCTACAATGGCTGCCAAAGACACTTACAAAGTGCCTTGTCGTCTCTTAAATAGAAGAGCTAAAAACGAGCTCATTAATGCAAGTTACCACCATTATTGTCCAGGACGATAGGTGTATCGTCCTGGCCGATCAGTACAAATTCAACTCATCAGCCTAGGTCGATTTGGGACGATCAGAAGAAAATTGGTTACATCGTCCTGGCCGATATCACGATCGTCCAGGCCGATTAGTTTAAAACCGATTTCAATCATCCTGATCATCGCCCTATATTCAAGCTATCTGATGTAGATCGTCCAGGACATCGTCCTGGCCGATCAGGAGATCGTCCCGGATGATGTGATTGTATTAATCAACCATTAATGCTTTCTAAAGATACCAGATCAATTTAGGCATAATTGAGTTAGATCGTCCTGGATCATAAGAATATCGTCCTGGTCGATTTCCTAAAATAAAGAATTCCTAAATTGATTATGGCGGTTTATTTTTTCTGAATTGAGATTATCATCCTGGCCGATACAAGTATCGTCCAAGCCGATCTGTTAATGATGGCTTCCTTAATGAGGATGCCCTAATTAGGGTTTTTTATTTTGGACATATCATCCAGAACGATATAAAAATCATCCCGGCCGATATTTTCAAAAATAAAAATCTTATAGGGAACAACAGGAAATCTTCCAAATTACAAACCAACTGGTCCCACACCAAATATAATAGACTCAAGATAGGAAAAAGATTACAAACTGACTCAGACCTAGTCTACCCAATCTTGAGCTTGTTCCAAACTGCAGTCTGATCGTGTGGACCTGAAACATTAGCACATAAGGCAATCGTAGAGAAATAAGGAATGTTTGTTATCATCAAAATCATAAACCATAGATCCTCAACACTCTGGATTCTCTTGAGAGAAGATTTCAATAATGTCTCTAGGTTCTCTTCCTAAACCAAAAGGGTGAAAAAGGTCGACTAGGTTCTCTACCTTCACCAAGAGGGTGAAAAGGATGATGGTTCTTTATCTTCACCATTGAAGGTGAAAAAAGGTGATGGGTTCTCTGCCTTCACCAAGAGAGTGAGAAAGGATAACGCGTTCTCTGCCTTTACCAAGTGGGTGAAAAAGGACGAGTGTTCTCAGACGCACCGGGTTTATGGGAGAGAGTTTGTAAGGGCTTCTCCGCCTTACTGTGGGGGTAAAAGGAGAGTCACTATTATTTAGTGTAAAACCTAAAGGAGTCTTCAGTGATTGGACATAGGTCTAGTTAGATCGAACCATTATAAAATTTAGTGTTCTTCTGTTCTCTTTCAATTTCTGCATTATTATTTTACGCAGTTTAATATTTTGTGGTTGAAAAATCTTTTGTGATAATCATATCTAATAAACTACATATTTTAAGGATCATTAAATAAATTTTCTAGAAATGGTTTTCAATAATTCAAGGAAATTTTAAAATAACCAATTCATCTCCCTCTTAGTTAGCCTTGGGATAATTCTATTAGGTTTAACAACCTACACGAACTTTTAGGAGCTTCCTAGGGTGTGCGAACAAAAGAGGCGTCAGAGTGGGCTTCAATTGCGAATCACGAATCGAGACTGAGGGGAAGAATGGGACCTTCTATGTGCTAGGAGGCATTCTTCCCAGACAAAGAGCATGGGAGAGGGGAAAGAATGGACCAAATCCTCTTAGGAAGGCTTCATCAATGCCCTCTAAAGTTCTTCTCTCCATACACAAAAATGGCAATTTGCCGCTCAGACCTCTACTTCTGAAATCAAAAACTATAGAGAGATGGGAGGTCATGCGACTATACACTGTGGCAATGACAGATTTTGAACTTTAGGAAGATCAGAGCAGTTGAGCTACATTTCCTGATCTGGAAGCTAATTCAAAAAAATTAGAAAGTTAAATGAATTGGAATTAAATTGGGATAACATAACTAAAATTAGGCTCAAATCATAGCAGATTTGAGTCGATTAGCATCAATTCCTTTGATTCATTAAAATTACACTTGATTCAATGCCTAATTGCATTAAATTGCATTCAACGGGGCTAAAAAGCATTTATTGAGCTTAATTAAACATCATCGGGTCTAGTTCGACTCGATTTGAGTTGATCTGAACTCAAATTCGGCTTGATGAGGCTTAATTAAGTTAATCAAAAATGCCCACAGGCAAAAATGGGAAAAAATAAGGTCAACAAACGGACTCCCAATAGGTGCGGTGAATAATAAGTGAACCACACATGTTGCCATTTACCTCCCAACATCTAGGAAGAAGCAACCCAACAAACCAAACACATAGACCCATTTGTCACTTGGCCATAATCCCGCATCAGTGAAGAAAGGGTAAAGAAACTTAGTAAACATCTAATCAAATAATAATCACTCAATCAATGTAATTATCATTGAACCATGCAACGATCACGCAATCATACCGACATGGTGGGATCAAAAGCATGAAAGAAAGGGCCCAACATTCGCTTCACTAGATCAAAATAGTGAATTAGGGTGACTCAAAACTCACTTGACTAGCCAAAACATTGAGAAAGAGCCAAAAAAATCAATAATCACCCGTCACACATGCCCGCAGTGCGTGAGGAGGGAAGGGGAGTCCAACATTCACTTATCCATTTTTGTAATAGTGAATGAGGATGACACAATGTTCATTTGACTAGATTAAAATTGAAAGTATGAGATGCGTCAAGAGGGGGGGGGGGGGAATTCGTACTTTAAAAATAATCCTAAATAGGAGAACTAATTTTTAAAGATTTTTAGAACTTTTGAAATAAGCAATTTAATTTCACAATATAGAAGCTAACACATTAACTATGATTCAAAAATAATGAAGATGAAATTCTAAATTACATAAAAGAACATTCATCTTAAAAATTCATCATGCAGATATAACAAAAATTAAATGCAAAAACGTAAAATGCAGAAAATAGAAAAAGCACATCAGAAATTTTTTAAGTGGTTCGGTCAAACCATGACCTACGTCCACTCCTCGGAGTCACCCACTCCGGGTATTGCACTATCACTATAGTGTCTCTCCTTTAACCCCCATAGCTAGGCGGAGAAACCCTTACAAACTCTCTTCCACCAACTCGATGCGAAAGAGGACCATACTCCTTTCACAAGTAGAGAACCTTTCCTTTTCACCCTCTTGGTGAGGCAGAGAATCTTGACTCCTTTTCACCCTTCTAATGAGGCAGAGAACCTGGAATAACCTTCACCTTCCCCAGTGTGATGGAGGAGCTGGGTCCTTTGACACCAAAGAGATCTTCTTCTTCCCAAAACTTCCCTCAGGACAAACCTTGAATCCGATGGTACTAAGATGCAAGCTTGACGAAGCAATCGTGTCAAACCCCCTCAACACTCCCTTCAACTCCACAAGGATCCTCTCCTTCTCAAACTCCACCCTTTCATCTCTCCTTTCAAGGCTCTCTCTTTAAGTTTTCTCCAGAATAACGAAGTATCAATGCATTCCAAATACACTCATAAAGTCTCATAAAAAATCTTAAGTAGAGGGCTTCAAAGACCCCTAAAAATTCAATTCAGCTGTCAAAGTTTATACAGTATGATCTCAGGATCGTCTAGTATGATATACAGAATTTGACCTATTAGTACTGTACGATCATCAGTATGAGTGGTTCAATTTGCTTGTTAGTGCTATACGATCATCCATATGAATGGCCAATCGTACAATACGTTTAGTTCAACCGAAATACAGTTCATCCAGGATGAATTATGGGATGACCAAATATCATCTCTATTGAATGTATAGTAAGATCCAGTTCATACAATACGATCAAAATATAAAAAATAAGCAAATTCAATTGATTAATCATAGGATTAAATTTGGCAATATTTTAAACATCGAACAATACGATTAGGTTTGGACAGTACAAATAGAATAACTTTTCAAATTCAAATTTTTATCTAATTTAATAAATGGCAAGGTTTCTAATTATAAAAGATCATATAGTATGAAGTGGTGTTTGTACTATATGATTAGTTATATTTTAAAATTATTTCCCCATAAAATTATATATTTAAATTAATTTCTATAACACCATATCGTGTAGTACGATCCAGATCATATAGTATGTGTATCAAAAAAATTAAAATATTTAACATTATTTTTGCTCCCTTTGTGTGTATGTATAGTTACCAAGCTAGCATACGCCCTTACAGGACTTAACTCAAGAAGTTAAAAATAAATAAATAAAAATTATAGACTTTTCAACATAATATATTCTACCCAAACTTGAGCCCTAAATCTTCAAAGAACAATGCATGTTGTATATGAAATGTTAGTTAAAACACAAACAAAAATACACTACACATATAAAGAGAAATAAAGAGGCAACCATTACTATTTGTTATCATCAAAATCATAAACTCGGGAGCCCGAGTTACAACAAGCTCCCCCTTTTTTATGATGGCAAATATTATTGGTTAAATTTGCAAACTAAAAATATTTTCCCCTAATCTCCCACTCACTAATAGAATTATATTAAAAAATAGGGGATTTTTTAAGATAAATAAATTTTTAAAACTATATAATAGAAAATTTTCAAAACTAAATAATAGATAAACAAATACAACCAAAAATATTATCTCCCTTTTGACATCACCAAAAAGGATAGATAATACAACACATAAATTAAGATACATGCATAACCTAAGTAAAATATTAAAGATAGAGAAGAAGGCAACAAAACCATACAACATAAAAACATGCAAAAAGAAATTAAAAACAAATAAGCATGCATTAAATATAATTAATAATTATAATAAAAAATAGATAAACACACAACTAAACTCTTATACCTGATCGAAATTAACAATTGAACCCTTGACTGTTCTGCATAAGTTGGTTACCTCATCATCTTGCTTCTATTCTAATGACTCAAAATCTAAGTCTGCCCAGGAAATCATTATCTTCTTTTCACTTCCCCTTATTTCAATTGGCTTATCATCACCCTTTTTCTTCACAGGGTGTTTCTTAAGATTGGGCATTCGTATTTAAACTATCTAGGTTTCCTACACCTAAAGAAAATTATGTTATAAGCAAGCTTATAATATTTACCATTTTTACCTTTGCTTCAGTTTTGTTCACTATTGTGCTTGTTCTTCAGCAAACTTTTGAATTGATATGTTATCTTCTCACTCTCATCATATCCTATGCCATTTTCATATGTGTATTTAGCCTTTAGCAATATAACCTTCTCATCATCTGCATCCAAAAGTCTTTGACTCACACTTTGCTCGTAGGCAATGAGTGAGCCAATTAGGTTATCAATAGAATAAGCATTCAAATATTTTGATTCACATATAGTAGTGACTTTGGCATCAAATTTATCAGGTAGATAATGTAGAATTTTGTTGACCTTTTTTAAGTTTGAAAGTTCTCTACCTAAGGCAAGCAATGACGTCACAATCTGAGTAAACCTAGTATACATGCCTAAGATAGTCTCATAAGGTTTCATGCAAAAAAGTTCATAGCCATGCAATAATACGTTTAATCTAAATTGTTTGACTTCACTACTACCTTTATATGTAATGCATAGTTTATCCCAAACTTCCTTTCCACTAACACAGGTAGAAAAAATCATATAATCTTCAGAAGTTAAAGCACAAAAAAAGCAATTCAAAGATTTAGCATTCAATTGAGCATAATTTTTTTCTTCTCTACTCCATTCAGAAAAAGGAATATCAGTTTTCACACCATTAATAATACGTGACGGTACATAATATCCAGATTGAATCATATGCCACATCCTGAGATCAATGGATTGTAAAATATAGACATGCAAAATTTCCAAATATTAAAAGGAATGTTTTCAAAAAGTCGTGGATGAGTTATTGAATAACCTTCTCCAGTATTCTTATTTCCAAATTATGTCATTGATCGTTTTCCTCTAGGTTTTTTAAAATGCTATTTTGAGCATCGCTCTGATACCACTTGAAAGTATAAGATGTGCCAAGAGGGCGGGTAAATTGGTAATTTAAAATTATAAACAGGAGTACTAATTTTTAAAGATTTTTTAGACTTTTGAAAGCTAACACATTAACTAGGATTCAAAAATAATTAAGATGACATTTTAAATTACACAACAGAACATTGATCTCAGAAATTCACCACGCAGTTATAATGAAAATTAAATGCAAAAAGTGAAGTGAAAAAAATAAAAAATGCACACAAAAAATTTTTATAGTGGTTCGATCAAACCATGACATACATCCATTCCCCAGAGTCACCCACTTCGAGTATTGCACTATCACTATAGTGTCTCTTCTTTAGCCCCCACATCTAGGTGATGAAGCTCTTTCAAACACTCTTCTACTAACCTGGTGAGGCAGAGGACCGTACTCTTTTTACATGTAGAGAACATTGACTTCTTTTCACCCACATGGTGAGGCAAAAAACCTGGAATCACTTTCACCTTCCCCGGTGCAGTGGAGTAGCCGGGTCCTTTGACACCAAAGAGATCTTCTTCTTCCCAAAACTTCCCTCAAGATAAACCTTGAATCTGATGGTACTAAGATGCAAGCTTACTAGAGCAACCGTGTGAAACCCCCTCCGCACTCCCTTTAACCCCACAAGGATCTTCTCCCTGTCAAACTTCACCTCCTCTCTCCCTTTCAAGGCTTTCTCTTCAAGTTTTCTTCAGAAGAACAAAGACTCAATGCATGCCAAAGACACTCACAAAGTCATATGATAAAGCTTAAATAGAGGGCTTCAAAAAATCCTAAAAATTTAATTCATCCATCAAAGATCGTATAGTACGATCTCATGATCGTCATATATGATGTGCAAAATTTATCCTGTTAGTATTATATGATCATCAGTACGAACAATTTAATTTTCCTGTTAGTGTTATACGATCATCAGTACGAATGACCAATTGTATAATACGATTAGTTCAACCGAGATGTAGTTTTTCTGAGATAAATCATGGGATGACCAAATATCGACTATGTTGATCGTACAGTATAATCCAGTTTGTACAGTGTGATCAGAATATCAAAAATAAGTAGATTTGATTGATTAATCATTGGATTAAATTAGGCAATATTTTAAACATCATATAGTACTATTAGGTTTGTATGGTATGAATAGGATAACTTTTAAATTCAAAATTTTGCCTAATTTAATGAACGGTGGGGCTTCTAATTATAACAAATCGTCCAATATGATGTAGTGTTTATACTGTAAGATTTGTTATGTTTAAAATTATTTTTTCCAAAAAAATAAATTATTTTAATTAATTTTTGTAACACTAAATTATATATTATGATTTAGATCATACAGTACGATGTATAGAAAAATTAAAATATTTAACATTATTTATGCTCCCCTTGTGTGTGTGTGCATGATCACCAAGCTAGCATACACCCTTACAGGACTTGACTCAAGAAGTTAAAAATAAATAGATGGAAATTATATACTTTTTCAACATAACCTATTCTACCTAATGTTGAGCCTTGAATCTTCAAAGAATGGTACATGTTGTACCTGAAATGTTATTCAACACACAAATAAAAATACACTACACATACTAAGAGAAATAAAAAGGCAACCATTAATATTTATAATCATCAAAATCATAAACTCGGGAGCCCAAGTTGCAATAGAAATAATGAACCAAAGAGCCAAAGAAAATTCAATGACAACACGAGACACATGCCCACAGTGGAGTGAGGAGGAAAGAGGACTCCAATATTCACCTGACTACATTCGCAATAGTGAATGAGGATAGCTCGATATTCGTCTGACCATATTCATAATAGTGAGAGAAAAAGAGCTAAGGAAAACTAAACAATCACTCAGCACACATGCCCATAATGACGTGAGGAGGAAAGATAAGTCTAACATTCACCTGACCACATTCGTAATAGTGAATGAGGATAACTTAATGTTTGACCATATTAGCAACAATGAGATAAAGAGACAAGAAAAACTCAACAATCACCCGACAAACATGCCCATAGTAATGTAAGTAAGAAAGAGGAGTCCAACATTTACCTGACCATATTCACAATAGTGAATGAAGATGACTAAATATTTTTCTAACCATATTCGCAATAGTGAAATAAGGAGCCAAAGAAAACTTAACCACCCCATAATAGAAAATAAAAATAGGAGAAATGAAGAGGTTGTAAAGTATACCCCTCAAGATAATGCAAGGCAACTAACCAGAAAGAGAGTTCAATATTTGCCTGACTATATTCACAACATCGAATGAAAATGACTCATTACCCACCTGAGCATATTCGTAATAACGAGTAAAGAGCTTCTCAACATCTAATATTTGTCTAACCATATTTATAATAATAGATGAAAATAGCCCAACATTCACCTAACCATATTTACAATAGTGAATGAGGATGACTTAATCTTTTCTTGGCAATATTAATAACAACGAAACAAAGATCCAAAGAAAACTTAATAAGCCCCTAACAGGAAATAAAAAATTATAGGAATGAAGAGGTGGTGAAGTATACCCCCAATACATTACAAGGCGACCAACCTGAAAGAGAGTTCAACATTCATCTGACCATATTCACAACAGTGAATGAGAATAACTTAATACACACCTGACCATATTAGCAACAGTGAATAAAGAGCCAACCAAAATCTAATATCTACTTGATCATATTCGTAACAGTAGAGAAAAAGATGAAAAGAACCCAACATCCACATGACTATATTCGCAATAGTGAATAAGGATGACTCAATTTTTGCCTGACCATATTCATAATAGTGAGACAAATAGCCAAAGCCACCTCAACGACCACCCGACACATATGCCCGTAGTGACATGAAGGGAAAGGGGAGTCCAACATTCACATGACCATATTTACATTAGTGAATGAGGATGACTCATTATTTTCATTATGATATTCACAATAGCGAGAAAAAAAGTGAAAGCCACCTCAACGACTACCTGTCACACATATCCGTAGTGATGTGAGGGGAAAAGAGTCATAAAAGGAACTTCTTATATATAGGAATTCACAAAAAATATATGACACAGGCTTGCCCATAAATAAGCACCACCGTAATGAGAATAAAAATATTCTCATGAGAAATCAAGGTTAAGCTATGATGACTTCAAGTAGAAGAAAGAGCATGACTTCAAAATGACATACATAAGTCTGAGGAACAAATCTAGCTAGAGAAGCGTAAAGGGGATAATCCCAAATGACCAGCTATCTAAGAAATCCCAAGTTTGCACCTTAGTTATTACATGGTAAAGGACAAATCATCATGGCCACGAGTATCTAAATGACATCAGAATTTCTTACATAAACTAAAACCAAAATAGGAAAGGATACATGAGCAGCAGCATTAGGAGGTAATCTAATACAAGGGAGAATAATACCAAAGTAGCAAGGGAGTTTGCTCGCAACTAAAAATGAAGGTTTTGATGGAAACTAACAATCATTCAAGAGTCCTAATGGTAACACCTGTAACACCCCAGAATCAAATTTGGAAGAATTATCAATTTATCATTTTAATGAAAGAATCATCTATTTATCATTTTAAGATTATGCCAGAGCTTTTATAAATCATCAATATAAAGAGTAACCAACAAAAATAATTAAAATAATATACATCAAGATATTTCACTATTTATTCACCAAAAATGTCATTTACACTAGTCATGAGATAACTCTACAAAAGAATAAAAGAAAATAAAGAGCAAAATCTAAGGAAAACTTGAGGATATATGATAATCTCACTCCAACTGGTCTTGACCCATTCCATGACCTAAAATGATTAAAAATCTAATGAGCTCAAAATCTTAGCAGTGATCTAAAACTCATTAAAGCTTTCAATACAATGACTAAAGAATCAATATGATATGCTCAGTCTAATATAATCAATAGCAGTCAATGTAGGTAATAACCAAATATTATCAATAAAACTCAAAATGATCAATAATTAAAGCAAAGAATCATTACAATGAATATAAAAATCAATAATTGGTATAAAATCAATAAATTGGTAAAACAACATGCAAAAATCATTCATTAATCACTAAAGAAATCCATCTTATCTATTCATACGCATCATCTATTTATGTAATATCAACGCATTCAATACTGTCAATGATATTAATATATATATATATATTAGGCTATAACTAGGATAACACTAGAAACCATCTTTAAAAAAAGCCCGTCGGCCCACCCTCCTATATAGGGTATTATATTTTAATAACCAACCCATTTTAAAATTTTAATAGCTAGCCTTTTTTGCTTATGCAAATGTCACAACTAAAATGCAGTAGGAAATAATCAATTCAGTTCAATATAAAAAAAATTATTTAATAATCAAAATTATTAAAAATTAAAATGAGATTTGAGTTTCTTATAACAAATAGAAGAAATCTCTCAACGAAACTTATAGATAAAAAACTCGATTAATATTGTCTCTCTTCCCTTTCTCTTCTTCGATAAGGAACAATGATGAAATTCAAAATTTTCATTTTAAAAAATCATTTCAAAAAATTTAGATTATTACAACACCCACGCCGACTAGTGGGACCATGTTTGAGATATAATCCACTAGACATAGCCAAAGAATTGCCCTTACAGCTAAGAGCTGGATTACATCGAGGAACTAGGTTACTAAGTAGGTAAAGTAATGGTTTTTCAATAGAAAACCAGAATCCACCAAGAAATGATGGTAACATTTTGAATAAGATGTACCAAATTAGTGATCTTGGAAACACAACTCGCGCTATACGTGAGAATGAGTGCAGAGTCATCTCTTATACAATCATAAAGATGCTTTAAAGGAGAGAAAAATATATAAATTTAGAGGAACCTAAGCTCTTGAAGCATAGAACTGAGTTCCACCTATCATATGGGCAACCAATTTTAGAATGAGATCTTTCCTCTCTTTTACCATCATATTTTTAATCATATTTTCATGCTATATTTATAGTTATAGATTGGGTATATCTCATGCTATTAAAGATAACACACGAGCATGCTATTAAAGATAACACACGATAGAAGGAATGTTTACTATATCCATGAGTCACTACTAGTATAAAATATTCTTTGAAGATGGGAACACAATGAGAGAGAGATATGGTTGGCTTTGATAACATAGGTCATATTCTCCACATGAATAAAATTGGGGGAGGTAGATATTACACACAGGGTTTATAAAGGAATGACACATTAACTTTGATAACCTAGAGCATGTTCAACTCATCTAAATGAACTGGGGAGCACAACTATCACAAAAAACTAAATAAAGGAAAGAAATTCATATTGTAATAACAGGTCAACATCTCCAGACCTGACTAACATAGGTTGGGTATGGACTCAGTTTCACATTTCATAAGGCATTTGAATGAGTTATTTTGGTATACCAGACTACACTTAGGGATAACAAGTGAAACTAGGGGGGCTAAGCTCATAATAAACTTATAGATGTCGAGACCTCACAAGGGTATACAATAAAATGAATGAATCATGTAATTCGTTCATAAGGAAATCATACAGCCCATGCTGGGGAATGAGGAAAACCTAGGAAACTCAGGTAGATTAGTTTTAATATCCCAGACTACACTTAATATGATGAGTGAACTGGGAAAATGAACCCTTGAAGGGGGATAAAATAGAGGTTCCATGTGATTACACCAAAGTTACTTGTGTGTACGGACATAGAAACAAATATTCCTATGGCATATTTACATACCACTCTTAAGGATAATCTCATACTTTGCATAATGAACATCACATGGTTGAGGACACATTGTCATGACCTTGGACTATAAGAAAGTAGATGGAATCCTCAAAAATAATATCTTTATAGAGGAATATTTACATGTGGAGAAGGGATCTCCCCCATGATGTGCAAACTCAAACATAGTAATTTTTCAAATACTGACTACTGATGATAGGCATGGGATGGACACCATTAACATCTACTAATATGTAAGCGCAGTTTTCATATACTTACTCAACAATGAAGAAACCTTTCCAAATAGGCTCAAACTTACCACCTCGATGACAATGCAAGATGATAGGCCTACATAAAATAAAAATTAAATCACCACTCTAAAAAGCTTGAGGTTGAACTACGAAATCATGTGCATGGGCCATACAGGCCTGATATAACTTGAGGTTTTGAAGAGCTGGTAGATGAAGCTCTTCTAAACCATCATGTTCTTCCAACCATAGTTGGGTACTATCTTCATGAGATAGATTTTGGCTAACTGCCACACATAGCAAAGGGAGTCCAACCTCAAGTGGGAGGATGGATTCAACCCCAAAGACTAGATCATATAACATATATTGAGTAGGACTACGCTATGTGGTACTGTAATCCCACAACGCTTCAAGAAATTTATCATGCCATTTATGTTTATTTTCCATAAGTATTTTTTTAATCAATTGGACCAAGGTTTTATTAAAGCCTGAACCAAACCATTAGCTCTATAGTAATAAATAAAAGATATTACCAATTGATATCATGGTGGTGGGTAAATCTCGTCATTTTGGTGCTGCTAAATGATGGGCTGTTATAGAAGATTTTACGAAATAGAACACCAAACTAGTAGATAATGTGATCGCAAAAGAAGTGCATCACATCCTCTAATTTAACTTCCTTAAGAGGGATAGCATTCGCCTACTTAGAGAAGTAATCAGTGGAAGCCATAATAAACCTATAACCTATAAAAAAAAGGAGGGTCAATAGGACCCACTACATTCCTGCCCTAACTCTTGAATGGCCAAGAAGATATGGTGGGGTGTAATAGATTAGGGGGTTGATGAATAACTGTACTATAAATATGGCATTAATGACACTTCCTAGAGTGCTCCGTATAATCATGGACAATGGTCACCTAATAGTAGCCAAGGTATTTAATCCTGACCTTCATTTTAGGTCCAAACTGATGAGCACTACAAAGCCCCTCATGTATCTTGCCCTGACATTACGAGCCTTCTCATTATTGAGGCAATACAATTATATTTGGTTCAAAAGAAGTCAATACAAGGTGTCACTAACATAAGTGGATGACAAAGCTTTCTTCCTAACCTGAGTGGTCAGAGAGCGATCATCTGGAAGCCTAATATGCTTCAAATACTCAATAAAAGGGGTTCTCCAATCTAACTCTTCCTCAACAGCAAACATTATGAGGGCTGATCGAGAGAAGACAAATCTGTGGGGCATAAGGCTTGATGATACTGGACAGTAATAGACATGCGGTTTCCAGTTGGGTTATTCAACTCCTTAGCAAGTTTAGATAATGCATCTACTCTACCAATTTTAGATCGAGAGATTCTAGCTAAAGTTACTTCAAGAATAAGGCATAAGAGCTCCATTGCCCTATTATGATAAGGCAAGAGCTCAGGTTTGAGAATTTTGAATATCCCAACAACTTGATTAATGATTAGTTAGAAATCTCCATAGAACTTCACTTGTACAATATTCATCTGAATAGCCAACTCAAGTCTAAGAATCAGAGCTTCGTATTCGACTTCATTATTAGTACGAGGTTATGAGAGACTATAAGAATACTAAAGGATATGGCCTTAGGACAAATAAAAATAAGGCCCCAACCTACCCTAACCACAAGAGTTTTATGAGCATGCAGCGATTTGATGAAGGATGTGCCATCAAAATAAAACTCCCAAGTAGGGGACTCCTATTCTCCCACACTCATGATTAGTTCATCGAGTAAATCATAATTGAGTGGGAAATTTATAGGGATCGGGTGAGCAGTAAGAAAATTAGATATAGCCTATCCTTTGATAGCCCACTGAGGAATAAAAGTAAAGTCAAATTATAGTAAAATTATGGACCAACGTGCAAATAAACTGAAAAAGTCAAACAGACCATCAAATACTACAACGGGTTGACCAAAGATATGAAGCTGATCTTGTGTGAAAGCATATTGTGTCTAAGCTTCTGTATAATGAAAATCAAAGCTATGTATTACTTTTCCATAGCTAGGTATTTTAGCTCTATAGAAATCAAATGTATGCTAAGATAATACAAGGCATTTTCCTTACCTTTCTCATTCTCTTGAGCATAAAGTGCACCAAGCGACTCATCCAAGGCTATAGTGTAAAGGATTAATTGTCGACCTGGGATTGGTGGAGCTAACACTAAGGGACTAATCAGGTATCACTTTATACTCTCTAAGGCCTCCTGATAGTGCTTATCCCTATGAAAGCGAGCATCCGTCTTTGTAAGATCACAAAAGAAGGACATATATAGGCAATGTTGAACATAAATCTTAGCAAGAAAGCAAGCTTATGCTAAAAAGACATCAATTTGATAAGGCTCTTTGGTGGTTTCAAGTCTATGATGACTTTGATCATAGAGGGATTAACCTCAATGCCATGATAGCGGACAATAAAATTGAGGAACTTCCCTACACTAAAGCCAAACACACACGTTAGAGGATTTATCTTGAGGTTATACTTGTGTAAGTGTTCAAAAACAATTTGTAATTCTCGAATATGATCTTCACAGACTTTTTTTTAACCACAGGTCATCCATATAACGCACAACCTACTCATAAATCATCTCATAAAAAATGACAGACATTACATACTTATAAGTAACTCCGGCATTCTTGAGGCCGAAGGGCATCACCTTAAAATAAAATGCATCGATAAGGGTGCAAAATATAATAAACTTCTCATCTTCAGAGGCCATCTTTATCTGATTATAACCAGATGAACCATCCATAAAGGAGAATATGCTATGGGATGAAGCAATATCAACCATAAGCTTGGGTATGGGAATAGGAAAATCATCTTTGGGACATGCCTTATTCAATTCGTAGAAGTCGATACAAACACGAATCTTTCCGCTCTTCTTCCATATTGGAACAATCTTGGTAAGCCAAGTAGGATACTTTACTTCACGAATAAAGCCAGCTTTTATAAACTTCTTAGTCTTAGTAATCACCTATTGTTAAATTTCCAACCTCATCCGATGAGGTGATTATTTAACAGAGGCTGCATCAGACTAAATGGCTAACTTGTGGGCCACTACTTCTAGATCTAAAATAGGAATCTCAGTATAATTCCAGTCAAAGAAATCTCTAAAATCATATATGAGTTTAATATATTATCAAGCTTCTGACTTAGATAGAAAAGAACTATGAAAATGTGTTGAGGATCTGACTCAGTGCCCAAATTAACTTCAGATAATTCATCACAATGAATTTCACATAACCTAGTATATCGGTACTCTGTGGGACACCTATATCATGAAACAATGATGCACGCCCACTAGGCTGTGGTGGCACATAAAAAGTGTGCAACTCATGCATAGAGTGACTGTCAAAATGTAATGAACCACAAGCACTAGTGGAAGGTATGGAGGAAGGCTATCCATTGGACTCCTAAACTCTCATCCCATATATTTGATGAGAAAGGGAATATCAATTAGTAGTTTGATGTTTGACATCTACAACATCGTCGAAGCTACTATATATGACTAAGCTTCCTTGAAGTATTAAATCCCTACGGAATGTAGGATAGGGACTATAACCATTAACACTAAAGGTTGGAGAGGGAACTGAATTATGAGGAGCATTGGTCATCTCATCATCTGAGGAATCAGACTTGGCAGTCAAAGAGGAAGTATAAAGAATCAAAGGAGGAATTCGAGTATCAAAGTTTTTTTATAGGGGCATTTGAATCTCTACCTCAAATTCTGCTATACAATCCTCTACCTCTACTAGAGGGAACATCATGCCCTACTACAAACTAAAAGGGTGATTTGACATGATCTGTAGCAAAAACATCTGGCTGAGTACAAACTCTTACACTAGTGGTTATACAGGACCCTATGAGGGTGACTACATCTGACCCTATACAATGCTTTTAGGTCTCACTAGTGACTGTTTAGTGGTAGGACTACAAGCTTTCTGAGGCATAAAATGCTTAGCGTTATCATAAATAAAGATCTCATATATAGTAAAAGGTTAAGTATCCTCAGGAATTGAATACTCCACATCATTTCCATATACTTCATGCATTGTTGTAATGTAGACAGCACCATTCTATGCTCATGAATCCAAGGACTTCTAAAAGAGCCTTGTATGATGTATCTTCCTTGATAACATAAAATTTTACCTTGGTTCGAAGATCTAAAAAATGCAAATGCAAGGTAATGAACCCTAGAGCACGCTGACCCTAATCATTGAAACCCTTCAACATAATCTTATCTAAAGTAATCTTCAAGTGACCAAGGGAGAGACTCTTTAGGGTCGCATAATTGAGAATATTGAGTGAAGCTCCTTGATTAATGTGGACCCTATTCAACTCATGACCATTGACTTCATTAGTGATATACAAGGGATAGTTGTGCTCAAAAGTCCCTAAGAGAAGATCCTGATCTGAAAAGGTAATGCATGGCATCTCTCTCAAAAAGTATGCATGCTAAAAAGACTTAATGGAAAAGAAGGATTGATTAGAATCTAGCTCCAGCACAGCTTTTACCAAAGTCTCTCTCAAGTTAGAAGACATCATGAGTGTATTATGAACATTGAGAAGAGAAAGAATCTTCCTAAAATAAGCCAACACATTATAATCAACATCCAACTGAGGGCCTTTTCCCTTCTCCTTAGCTTATGCATAAGGAGGGGTAGGATCATTCTATTGGGTAATAATGTTTTAATTTTTTTTTCTTTATTATTTTTAGCCATTTTGGGAGGAAGGACTTTCTGTGAAAGAAACTAGATCTCCTATATTGAGTCTAACCCAACAAAAGACTCATTTGGTTCAAAGGTTATGGCTTGTGTTGGCTCTATAAAGAGTGATAATTTTGGGCTATTCTCAGACTCTTCTCCAGAGTCCACGTAACAACCACCCTCAAGAATGGTAAATATAGGTTCTTCCTAACACTCAAACTCTTCTACATGTGAGGGATTATCATCATTACCAGATATATATAAAATATGAAAATAACGAGAGCTATAAAGAGTAGAACTAGAAGGAGCAAGAGGCCAAAAATATCCATAATCATCTTCTTCCATTAATTCATCATCACTAGGATGGAGAAAGAAATACTTTAACATAAGTACTGGAAGATATCCCATCTTCCCTTCAAAAGTTACAACAAATTTCTCTCACTCATACATTTTTAGTACATGAAAGAAAAGAAGTATGCTCAATAAGCACTATACTGGATGAAGGAGAAGAAACAGGTACAAGAGATTAACTGACAATTATTGACTCAACCTGTGAGGGCCTCCTCTCAACTATCTATGAACTCTGAACTACCTATCTAATCATACCCTTTATCTTATGAGAGAGTGAAAGATACTACTCTCCCCCAAAACTAAGGGATTCTTTGCTATCACTTCTCTGACCACCATGCTGCTGTCACACTGACTTGATCCTATAATCATCTAAATAATATGGACAAATTTTCCTAAAGGCTGTACTAAATCACTACCTTACATGTGAATCTCCTCACTAGCCATTAGGCTTTCCACCTTATCCACCTTATCCTTGAATACATAATAATATTCAAGGACATGCATAATATGTCGATGGTATGGATAGTACAACAGATGCTCTGTTTGACCTTCCTCTTCTACTTTCTTATTAGATAAAAATATCAGAATATTCTTCTTAACAAGGAACTTAAATATCTTCTATACACTTTCTCTCTTAAAAGGATATTCCTTATTAAGCTTCTCCTATAAATACTATTAAATCTCTGGAGTCCTATAAGAGAGTCTAAACTACTATTGAGCATGTGGCCATGACTAAAACCATACCGATGGCTATGTATGTGTTAGTGGCTATATATAGGGTTGTGGTTGTACCTATGGCCATGGTGGTGTTTGTTGTAGTACCGAACTGACCATGGGCCTCTTGCTCCTATCCTGAGACTCAAAGGTACTGTGAACTTTCACCTTCCTACGAGATGGTGCCACTAAAAACTCCTTCCTTTGAGCTCTAAGTAGAGGTTGACTTATAACCTTAAGAGGGACTAGAGTGGGCACGTTCTATTGTAAGCTAGTGACATTAGTCAATAGATTATAAAAGGTTTTAATGTTAAAACCCTTCATATATGGAGCGATAGGACCATCTATGTTCTTCAATATAATCTCAACTATATGTTGCTCCTACAACTAAGGCTCACACTTGTTTGAGTTGAATTTGAAAAGAGGTTTTGAAAAGTTAATTTTCTTTGAGAAAGTTTGAAATTGACTTTGAATTTAAATTTTAAAATCAAACATCCATTGGAAATGATATATCACCTCAAAAGATGGTATATGATCTCCATATGGGTTCAAATTTTGAATTACAAAATCCATTCTGAATATCATAGTTAAATTTAAGAAAAAACTACGTATGACCCTTAAGGATCACACGAAGTTCGATCAAATATCTAGCTATGATAATCTAGATGAATTATCATTAATTTCATATTCAAAGTTATATCGACAAATAATACATCTCCCCAAAGGAAGAAAATATCATTCACTAACAATTATTCGAACATGATAATTACGAGTGTCATTGATTTTGATTTTCCCAATGAAGATTAATTAAATTTTGAAAATCAATTTTTGAAAGCAAATATGGGTTTTAAATCTCTTATGAGCACAAGCCCTCTTAGTTAATTATATCATAGGGAGGTCAAATTCCCTACGAATACTCTCCATTAAAATAATGAGAAAAATTTTATTTTAAAATATTTTTGAGTGATATCAAAGGGGGTGGATTTAGAATCTCAGTTGGGATTGGATAGAGTTTGAGCATTTATTTTGGAGATCAAAAGAGGCAAAGTATGAAGCACTTTGAGATTCTGAAATAATTCAGAAGTGCCTCAACCCTTCTTATGTGTTAGGCTTTAGGCTTTAGATCGAGTAAAGAATTGAATTGAGTTGATTATTTTATTAGAAATTTGAGATTGTATTCCTGAAGTTGGGGACTTAAAATTTTTAGTCTACCCAAGATTCTAAATCAAAATTGGGCACTAAATGACAGTAGCTTGGACCTAGCTAATGTAGTACAAAACTTGGACTTACCCTGGCCTGGATTGGGAAACCAGTAACCACCTAGGTGATTAAAAATCATGATTTTGGTTTATTTATGAAAGAGTGGTAGGAATATTATTAATTAAGTTTTGACGAGTTGGGGCAACATCTACAGCAGATCCTAATTGACCCCTTGACTAATGTAGGGTAGCATGCATGAGAGAATGCAATTAAAATTTTAAACACTTTTAAATTAATTTGTAATACAATACATATTGATCGACTCGTTGAATGCATAAAATTACATATCAATCATTTTTTTGAAAAAGGATTAAAATATATTTTATCCTAGATAATATATTGCATCCCCTTGACAGAAAAGCACCCTAATAGGTTAGGTGGTCTACTATGAAAGTTTTATAGGGATGTTAACCCCTTATTAACTAGCCTGAGGCTAACCAAGAGGGGGTGAATTGGTAGTTTTAAAAATTCTTTAACCACAACAAAGATCTTTTTATAATTTACAATAGAAATGAAAAAACACAGTAATAAAAAGATCAATCACATATTTCACCCAAGCAGATAATAACAGAAAAACATAATACAGAAAATAATCAGAAAGAATGCACCAGATTTTATAGTGGTTCGGTCAACTTGACCAACGTCCACTCCCTAGAGCCTCGCCTCCAGGTATTGCACTAAACCAATCAGTGACTCTCCTTTTTCTCCCACAACAAGGAAGAGAAGCCTGTACAAAAACTCCTTTTCACCAACCTGGTGTGGCAGAGAACCTAGACTCCTTCTGCTTCCTCCTGAAGCAGGCAGAGAACCTTGACTCCTTTTGCTTCATCCTGAAGCAGGTAGAGAACCTGGACTCCTTTTGCTTCCTCCTGAAGCAGACAGAGAACCTTGACTTCTTGCTGACAATCCTTCCTTCAGAGCAACAAAGGACAAGGGAAGAAGACCAAAGAAGAAAACATAAATCCTTGACTGGAGTAACCATTGTGAATCCTCACAACTCCCCCTCACAAGATTCTTTCTCTGTCTCCCAAGCTCTCCCTCTCCCTCTCTAAGCTCTCTCAGCAAAGGACTCAGGCAAAAAGTTTTACCAATAATAAACAAAAAGATTTAAATAGAAAGGAATAAAAAATGCCCTAAATTTTAACTTGCCATCAAAGATCATCCAGGACGATTGAATGATCATCATGTACGATTAGTGTAAAACATCAACAATTGGTCTGGATGATCTTGCTTCTTAGGACGATTAGAAGAAATATTTGTTCAGACCGTCCAGGTCAATCCTGCGATCGACTAGGATGATCAGTTCAATTTGGGAATATCATCTAGAAGATAGTTCAGGACGTCCAGGAGAAAAGCCTGGACGATGCAAGGAGAATGACTTGATCGTCCAGGATGATACATGTTGAGTCTAGTAATTAGGTTGTTAAGCCTAAG
>NW_021318693.1:11866071-11867334 GCF_001605985.2 Dendrobium catenatum
TTTAATGGGTTGGGGAACCTCAGGCAGTATGTGGGTCAATATCGAGCCATATATTATAATATTGGAGGGAATGATGCACTCATGCTTAGATGATTCATCAACAGCTTGATTTAGGTGGCATTTGAGTGGTATGTCAGTCTTCCAAATGAATCAGTGCCCACTTTCATAGATCTTGGGTAGTTATTTATTTAGAGGTTCATCAGTATAGAGCACCGGGTAGTAGTTGGTTAGTTGGTAGTGACTAGACAGAGTTCCAATGAGACTTTTCCTAATTACATTATTAGGTGGAGAAACCTTAGTCTTCAGTATTGTTGACCTCATCTCTATATGAGGTAATTAGGACCTACCTACACTTTTTCTTGGTTACCTAATGATTGACAAGTGTTCACCTGTCAACCATATAGGTCCCTATCAAATTCCAATACAACCCCTAATCATAACTTCAACTCCAACCTTTAATTCCAAACTTTCAATCAAGACCCTCATTTAAACATCAAATAATATCCAGTCAACTATAATAATTTATTTGATTTTAATTAGTTTAGATAATTCAAAATCAATCATTCAAACCCAAAATGCAGTCCAAATTTAGAATTCCAAACCTAATCCCAAGGTTAAGGACCCAGGTCCTGAAACCTTTTTTATGTCACCTTGAAATCCAGTCAAATGACCTTTGATTCGTGATCTATCAATTACATACTGATTAGGTATGTATCTAGGGGAAATTCTTTAAATTTGATCTCATTATGAGGAATTTAACCCCAAAAATTAAATGTATTTTTAAAGGCTGTAAAACTTTTAAATATTTATAGCCCATGCCACTAGACCCTTCACCTTATGGAATTTAAACTTGGGGCCTTCTCCAAGACCTTTGAACCTACCCATGGCCTTTAAAATGACATATTGACCATTAAATTGCACTTTGCTGGGCCCTATTTGACCCAGAGTTGACCAGGGGTTAAAATGACCAAAATGCCCTTTAAAGGGAAAATTTGAACTTTTCCCCAAAACTCTACATAAAATTTATTCCAATGAATCCTAAACATCATTAGGAGTGTATTAGACTCAAACCTAGATCTTGGTTTACCTGGTTGACTAGATCAATGATGGTTGACCAAAATGCCCCTTGAGGGTTTAAATGTCAATTTCAATCCAAATGATCACTCCAATGCATGGAACTACCTCCATTAGTCTCCATTGATCAATTCAAACTTTTTGAGCCCAAACTCCACTCTTGGTTTGACCTAGTTGACCAAGTCAACT
>NW_021318693.1:11867434-11873578 GCF_001605985.2 Dendrobium catenatum
GAAAGAACCCTGGACGCGGAAAGGAGTTCCGCCTGGACTGGGCCTTTGGCTCTCTGGATCTCTCGCTCTTTACCGCTCTCTATCTCTCGCTCTTTATTTTGATCGGGACCGTAAACGAAAGAACGAGAGAGACGGCTCTATCCCTCCCAGCTCTCTATTTCTTTGATTTTCTTTTGCACGTCAGGCGCAAGTCAGCCGCCCATTCGATTGCCTCGTTGCTCGAAACGAGAGAAAATCCACTTGAGTAGATTTGGCTGACCACTAGATTTGAAATTAGGTGGGATTTGTGATCCAATCTCAGCCCTAGATTAAAAAATCTGATTTTAGAAATCAAATCAGCTTATGATCTCATTAGTTAGGGCTGAAATTGAGCTTGAATCGAACCCGACTTGGATCGATTTGGGTCCGATCCAGTCAACTTTGTGAAATTGAGCTCGAGTCGGCACCGAAAAGTGTCGAATTGCGTCGAATTGGGCTCGACAACGCTCGACGGGGTTCAATTTAATTTGATTTGATTTTAATTTAATTAAATTTGACTAAAACAAATTTAATTTAATCAAATCAGGGCCTAATTTGAGCCGATTTCGCCTCGACGACGATCAATTGGGTCGATCAACCATGATCGAGCTTAGTCAGGCTTGATCGGGGTCAGGTTGATACAAAAATATTCGTCAACAATATAAAACATAAAAATGCTACTTACCACATCTTTGAGAATAAATAAGGGGGACATATCACATAAGAACTCACTAGTCAGTAGTCATCATCACTGTCATCACTCATAAGTCATCACTCATCACTAAGGGGGTCTTCATTTGAATCATCATTATGATGAACTGCTCTCTCCTCTTCCCCCTCTCCTATAGAGTTCAATATCTCCCCATCAGCTTCTTCTTCCTCATTATCAGTTATCTTCCTCTTCCCTAAATATTTTTGAACAATATCATAATGAATAATAGTGTAATACATTAATAAAAGTTTAAGAATAGAAAATTATATTATTTATATACCTTTTTTGATTTGTTCTTGAGTTGTGGTGGATGTGGATGCTTTAAGACTATCGAAGAAATCAATATTTAAATTTTCATCTTGTAATTCAAACGGTATCACTTCAACTTTATCATCTACAAATCACTCATCATCAGATGACACATCATCACAAAGCAAATGATCTTCATCATCCATTAATCCTTTTTTCTTCAAATTTCTATCTCTGAGTCTCCTATTATACATAATATACACCAGTGAGTTCATCCTCAATGTCGACAAGAGATTTTTCCTCTTTGTATGTACTTGGTTGCAGGTACTCAAATTTTTTTCACAGCCAGATGAAGAGCATATCAAGCACAAAACTTTCACAGCAAAACACTATAATTCTGGAGTCCCATCACCAAATTGAATCCACCACTCAACTGGAGATCGTTTGACAATTGTATCTTTTGCTTGTTGTAATCCAAAAAAACATTTTTTGTTCCTAAAAATTACTAATTGCAAGTCAGCATTTGATCTTTCAGTTGCATCACTTATTAGACGATTCATGCAATGATATGATTCCAACTTTATTTTAGGGTTTGTAGACTTGTTCTCTGCATATTGATACTGAGGGTTTAGGTAGTAGCCAGTGGCATGCAAGTATCAGTGAAGCTTTAGTTCCCACCTATCATCAATAATATTCCAAATTTCCCTAAAACTTCCCTCACTGCCTCCTAAGTTGGAGGCAATCATCTCTTTGGCTTCATCCATGGCATTGTAGATGAAACCCATTGCAGGCTTCTTCTCAGTATCCACTATCCTTAAAATATGAACTAAAGGTCTAGTGGTTGTAATGACATATAAGACACTTTGCTAAAATATGTCATTTAAAACAATCTTTCTAATCTCTTTTCCCTCAGCCTTCTTCGCCCAAGCACAACTCAACCACTGTATAGATGTGAACATAGCCTCTAAAGGTTGCCTAGCATCCAGCATGCTCTCTAAGGTCAAATAAGCGGTGACAAATCTTGTTGCGGCTGGCCTTAGAATTTATTTCTTCAAAAATTTTCTCATAAGAACTAGCACCCAAGAGTGGTTGTAAATAAACTTGGTTATTTTTTTGGCTTTAGTGAGTGTGTTTTTATGTTGAGGTAGCTCCCCAAGCTTCTCAAGAATCAGATCTATGCAATGTGCATCACATGGAGTCCAGTACAAATGTTTCCTCTTCTCCATAAGTTTATTACCTGCATCCTTATAAGAACTTGCATTATCTGTCACAATTTGTATAACCAAATGTTCTCCAACCTCATCAATAATGCTATCTAATAATCCAAATATGAACTTAATATCTTTGACCTGGTCAGATGCTTCAATTGACCTTAAAAACATAATACCATAAGGATTATTAATTAGGATGTTGATCAGACTTCTATGTTTGATATCAGACCACCCATCTGACATAATTGTTACTCCTGTTTGGGCCCAAGTCTTCTTAATTTCTTCGATGCTTTTATCAGTGCTTTCCAACTCCTTCAAAATCCATGTTCTTAAATCATACGTGATTGGAGGTTTGAACCCTCTCCCAAATGCTCCAACTGAACAAGTCATGTTGTAATAAACAGGTGATGTTGCAATATTAAATGGAATTACATTTTCGTAGAAGAATCTGCCTATATCCTTACACACTCTTCTCCGCGCCTCCCTTGCATTTTCTGGGGCCATCTTCTGTATAGTAGAAGGTCTATCCTCTGATGTGTCAATCATATAATGATCCATAGGCCCTCTAGCACCCCTAGATGAAATGGGCTTCATAGAAGAAGATGAATCCCTAATGTTGCGCTCACTCCCGTAGTAACATCTAACATTAACTCTATCCTCAAATTGCTTCTGTGCAAGATGTTTTGATGTGGTAGACTTATTCATGTATGATTTTATCTCATCCCTTACAGCATCAGGAACTTTGGAGTATGGAGCAACATTCTTGTGAGAACCTGAAAGGTGTTCCTTCATCCTAGTCACACCACTTCCAATTTTTATCAACAGTAATTGCATTTTCAGATAGCATGTTTTATCACTGTCTCTTAATCCACCTGGTATATGTTTCCATGCTGGATCTTTTTTTATGACCTGATGCAGCTTTATCCTTATTTCTGACCATTCCGATTGAGGAAAAAATAGGAAGTGAACGAGTTCTTTACTATATCTTTTTTCTATGACCTGATGCATGTGGAGGAGACAGCAGCCATCGACAGAAGCGGCCGCCGTCGGACGGAGAAGACAGCAACCCAACTCGCAGTAGAAGAAACCTCAAGGCGAAGAGAGTAGCTCTCGTTTAGGGTTTAATATGCGTACTCGATGTGTTCAGTATTATATTAATGTCGAGTCGTCGATAATTTTCTGGATGGTGTTCAGTTTTATGTTGTGCGTATTTTTATGCGTATATACTGCATATGTAATGCATATTTAAGGGCGTATATACTGCGTATGTACAACGTATTATATCGTATTCCATGCGTAATTTTTGTAAAACGTTCTTCTAAAGTATTTGTAAATTAGCAGTTGGAGCAGCTGTAACTTAATATATAATTTTGTATTAATATTTAATAAAACATATGATTTTCTAGTTATAGTATGAGTACTGGATGTGTCCAATATTATATTGTGCGTAATCTATGCATACGCTGTGCGTAATATATGGACATACAATGCGCACACCATGCGTACTCTGTGTGTAATATATGCGTATTTTGTGTAGGGTTTAATATGCGTGCTGGATGTGTTCGATATTATATAATATCGAGCCGTCGATAAAGCAGAACACTGCGTATCCGATACGCATTTTCTGCGTTTATTATGAGTAAACACTACGTATATATTGAGTATGTACGACGTATTATATGCGTATTCCATGTGTATTTTGTAAAACTTCTTCTAAAGTATTTAAATTAGCAGTTGGAGCAGCTGTAACTTAATGTATGATTTTGTATTAATATTTAATAAAACATATGATTTTCTTGTTATAGTATGAGTACTGGATGTGTTCAATATTATATTGTGTGTAATCTATGATTATCAATGTACATCTTAATGTGCTGTAACTTAATGTACATTTTTAACAACATCAACTTTCTTATAGGAATTATGATTGATGTATTGTCCAATATAAATTATCTTTGACAACCAAGCATTCGATTAATTACTGCGATACTTATCATTCTCCCATGTTCCTGATGCCAATAACTTGTAAACATAAACATCTCTCTCCTGATCAGGTTTATGGAGGGCTATCTGATGGATATTTCTTGACATTAACCATATCCATTTCAGCCTGGGAAACTGCTTGGAGGATATTATAAATCTGACTTTTTCTTATATTAGCAAATAAGTTAGTGACCACCTCTGTAGTATATACAATATCATCGGCCCATCGTAGAAAACGGGGCATTTTGTCTGCATACATAGGAGCATGAAAAGAAGTATGCTCTAGGAACCAAATCTGCATAAGATGAAAAAAAATTTTAGCACTCACATTAAGCCAATAAAATTTTGAATGAATTTAGCAGTTAGCATTTAGCACTCACAATTAGCAAAGGTACGAAATCGTTGATCTAACCTGCTGGCTTCTTATTTGAAATCTTGGAGGAGGCCTTAGTAAACTCTCCAACTAAAAATTTCTTAATTGAACTAGCTCAGTTTATTGACAAAAAATCATCTGGATTATTTGCTATTCTTTGAAGCAATCGAGAGGTTTTGAAGTTGTTAAGTTGAAAAAGTAAATTTGAATATAAATACATGATAAACGTTCTTAACATAGTCTCGGGGAGGGGGGGTTTGCTTTTTCAACTCCAGCATGTCTGCCTTAATTTCCGATGATGTAACTGAAGTATGTGCTAAAGAAAGTCAAAATATTTTTTCTCCTTTATTTGGCAGACCAGTAAATAGGATCACTTCATCAGCAATGAAAGGAATAGAGTCACCTTTTAGAACAAAGCATTGTTTTGAAATGTTCCATCTTGATATCAGCACATAAATAAGAGAGATATTTTGCTCAAACCCAGGAAATTGCAAAAACTGTATGATCTTCAACCGTTTCAATGTGTCCACAACTTCAGGAGAAATTTGCTGAGCAAAGTTATCACGGATTGATCAAAAAGTAGAAACATAGCATCGATAGGTAATTGAACGAACATATATCTGAAAATTTTAAAAAATAAAAACATATAGAATAAGTAAATAAGATAAGCATAAAAAATGCACAACATAAGCATAAAATATGCACAACATAAGCAACGATCACGCACAACATACGCACAGAATACTCACAATATACGCACAAGAACACACATTTCAGAAAATATGGCAGCAAATTATACGCACGCATAAAGTACGCACGCAGTATGTACGCACAACATAAGCAATTATCATGCACAGTATACGCATAACATACGCATATAGTACGCACAACATACACATAGAGTACTCGGTGCTTAAAATTTAGTTAGGGTTTATGTTTCAAATTTCAACATTAATTCGTAAACCCTAAATACAGAGAAAACCCGATGGAATCAAAGTATCAAACAAATATTTAAAAAGTTTCGAGAAGCACCGCATACGCATAGCGTAAGCATAAAAAAATGAAGAACTTCAAAACCTTGAACACCTACGCATAGCATAACCATAAAATACGCAGAACTGAACAGAAATCATGGCAGCAAATTACCTTTTTCTTGATGGTTGACGACATCTGAGAAGGAATTGAGGGAATGCTTGGAATTGCTCCGAATTGAATGCTTGGAAGTTGGAACGTTTGTTGGAACTTGAAAACCGTAACGCAGCATCTGACATTCTACCTTTACTAGTGTTTAAATGTTGATGCCACGCCGACATCTCACTAGGCGCAATTAGGGGTCAGAACTGAAAAAAAAAATTTAGGTTAATTTTATTAGAGGTGTCGCTTAAAAAATGTGAGGCGAGGCACGCCTTATGGCGCGCCTCATTAAACTTGGGGTGTAAGCCTCAAAACCTTAACTTATTGCGTAGGCTTTGAGGCTTAAAAGGACCACATTGTGATAACTGGTAAGGCGCGCCTTTTATTGCGCAATTTTAAACTATGGGCTGATCAACCTAACTAAATGACAACAACAACAACAAGCCTTTATCCCACTACATGGG
>NW_021318693.1:11876670-11898534 GCF_001605985.2 Dendrobium catenatum
AATGAGTAAAAATTAATTCTAATATGCATTATTTTTTAAAAAAAATATTTAAAAACATTTATGAATTCCCAATCACTCATCCTAATGTGAGACTAAACATAACATTAGTTCACTTAAGTAGTAAAAAATTAAAAAAAAAAAGCCTACAATTAAGTGAAAGTTTGTTAGAGTTATTAAGCCCTTATGAGCTAGCCTGAGGCTAACCAGGGGGGGGGGAGGAGGGGTGAATTAGTAGTTTTAAAAATTCATAAACAAAAAGAATAATCTTTTTGAAACCTTATTGAATATTTTAGAACAAACACAATCAACCTTTGATGCGGAAGTGATTAACTAAATAAATGAGAGATTTTAACCACACAATTAACCACAAAAAATAAAATGCAGAAAATAAAGTACATGAATAAACATAGAAAAAACACACTAGATTTTATAGTGGTTCGGTCAACTTGACCTACGTCCACTCCCTAGAGCCTCTCCTTCAGGTATTGCACTAGAACTACAGTGACTCTCCTTTTGCTCTCATAGTAAGGCAGAGAAGTCTTACAAAATCCTTTCTCCAACCCCGGCGAGACAGAGAACCCAAACTCCTTTTGCTTCCTCTTGAAGCAGGCAAAGAACCCAAACTCCTTTTACTTCCTTCTAAAATATGCAAAGAACCTTGATCTATTGTTGATGAAGACCTTCATAGAGCCACTAAGGAGCAAGGATGATGATTGGAGATGATGACATGAATCCTTGCTTAGAGCAACCATTGTGAACACCTCACAAACTTCCCCTCACAAGATCCTCTCTCCCCCAAGCTCTCTCTCTCTCTCTCTCTCTCTCTCTCTCTCTCTCTCTCTCTCTCTCCCCCCTTCTCTAAGCTCTCTCCGATCATGACAACTTCAAAAGATTCTCCTATTAATAATTGATATATCTTATAAAGAAGGCCTTAAAAATTGACCTAAATTTTAATATTTCATCAAAGAATATCTAGGGCGATCAATAGATTGTTCTATATGATTAGTGTAATTTAGCTCTTCCAACTAAGAGGATCTGAGTTTGTTGTATGATTAAAACTTAATGATTATTCTAATCACTTAGGATGATACTGACATCATCTTGTATGATTAGTTCAAAATCATATATCTATTGCGGATCAATGGTTTATGATTTTGATGATAGCAAACATTTTTATTTCTCTACGACTGCCTTATGTACTGACATTTCAGGTTCACACGATCGGACTGCAATTTGAAATCAGCTCAAGATTGGGTAGACTAGGTCTGAGTCAGTTTGTACACTTTTTCCTTTCTTGAGTCTATTGTATTTGTTATGGCTCCTGATGCTTTGTAACGTATAAGAGTTTCTGATTGTTCCCTAGAGTTTACTATTTTTGGTCACATCGTCCTGGACGATATTTGTATCGGCTAGAACGATCTGTTCAAAAGCATAACCCCTAATTAAGGCATCCTCATTAAAGTAGTCGTCTTTATGCAAAACACATCATCTTGAACGATTTTGTATCGGCCAGGACGATAGGCTCAATTCAGAAAGAGCCAGATCTACTTAGGAAATTCTTATTTTTGGATATCGGCCTGGTGGATCGGCCTGGACTATAAAATATCGTCCAGGACGATCCAAGACATTTTTTCCAAAATTTCTCTCGCAAATTTGGAAAGCAATTAATGG
This sequence comes from Dendrobium catenatum, assembly GCF_001605985.2. Lineage (NCBI taxonomy): Eukaryota > Viridiplantae > Streptophyta > Magnoliopsida > Asparagales > Orchidaceae > Dendrobium > Dendrobium catenatum. The sequence continues at coordinate 11,878,342 of NW_021318693.1, forward strand.
TGATTTCGTCCAGGCCGATCGCAAGATCATCCGGGACGATTATACATCATCCAGCTTCATTTCAAGGTGATATTCATGACGATTTTCCTCATATTTGAGCTAATCGGCCAGGACGATATGTCTATCGTCCAGGACGATAAAGTCGGCAACTTGCATTAATGAGTTCGTTTTTAGCTCTTATATTTAAGCTATGATAAGGCACTTTGTAAGTGTCTTTGGCAGCCATTATAGCTTCGTTCTTGTGGGGGAAACTTGAAGGGAGAGCTTGAAAGGGAGAGAGGAAAGGGTGTTTGAGAGGGAGAAGATCCTGTGAGGGGGGGAACTCAAGGGAGTGTGGAGGGGATTCCACACGGTTGCTCCAGCTAACTCGCACCTTAGTACCATTAGATTCAAGGCTTGTCTCGAGGTAAGTTCACCAAAGAAGAAGATCTCTTTGGTGTCAAAGGACCCGGCGACTCCGCCGCACCGGGGAAGGTGGAAGTGATTTTGTAAGGGCTTCTCCGCCTAGCTGTGGGGGCTAAAGGAGAGACACTTAGTTTAGTGCAATACTTGGAGGGTGCCTCCAAGGAGTGGACGTAGGTCAAGGTTTGACTGAACCACTATAAATCCGGTGTGTTCTTTTCTTATTATTGCTTCCGCTTTTTTTTCTTCCACACTTTGATTTATGTGGTAATTTTGGTTTGAGTTTTATCTTTGGTTTTAAAGTTATCCAATTCACCTCTATCTCATTATTAGCCTTGGGCCAGTTCATAAGGGCTTAACATCCCTAACGAACTTTCTAGTGCCATCAGAGCACTTTCAATATCATCATCTAGTAAATAGTTTGAGACGTCTAGGAGATAAATCTAGATGATAAAGAAATACGCCTAATCGTCTATGATAATTATTGAATCATCATGTATGATTAGTTCAAAATTAGTGATTATCATCCAGCAGATAGTTTGGTTTATCCAGGAGATACATCTTAGATGATGAGAAATATAAATGATCATCCAACAGATAGTTCAGGACATCCAGGTGATTCAAGAGAAGACTATGGTCTTTCGTATGTTCATCCAGGACGATCATGCAATCGTCCATGAAGATATGATCAATAAATCTAACCTTAATTACTTTCCTTAATCACCTGACCAATTTAGGCATTATTGTAATGAATCATCTAGGACGATATTAGATAATCCTATACGATTAGAACAAACTTCAACAAATAAAATCTTGCCTAAATGAGTTTGGCGGCAGAGTATTTTTTATTTGAGCATATCATCCAGGATGATGGGAATATCATCCAGGATGATGGGAATATCATCCAGGATGATTTGATTAAGCAAGTTAACATGACTCAGAAGCCCTAATTTCGGTTTTTATTTTTTATTGATCTTCCAAGACAATTTAAAATCATCTTGTATGATATGATCAAAAATAGAAAAACTCTAATTCACTAAATTTCTTCCCTTGAGTGTGTGTGTGTGTGTGTGCAAAGTTACTTAGCTTCAGGATCCACCAATATACATTTGACTCAAGAAAAGGTAAAAAGTGTATTGAAATAGAAATTACATACAAACTCAATTCTAGTCTACTTGATCATGAGTTGATTGACATTCCAAGCGAACATGTGGACCTAAAAGGTTAGTGAGCTGGGCACATAAAACAGATATACATGTATCACAATAGTCAAAGAACAATAATAATTATTATCATCAAAATTACAGAACTTGGGTCCAGATTTACAACAATCTCTTCATTTTTTATGATGGCAAACATAGTTCTTAGAACATTTCAAATCACTTTTTTTTTTTACAAAATTTAAAAATTAAACATAAAATAAAGGAGAATAATATAAGTAAAGCAAAGCAAATTTTTTTGAAGTAAGCAAACAATATAAACGATATAACACTAACAACTACTCCCCTTTTTGACATCATAAAAAGAAGGAAATAAAAAAACCACTAAATATAACATAGTATAGAAATAAGTACAAAACATCACATAAAAACACCAAGCAGTCTATAGGTATAAAGGACCCCGATCTGGTGAAGGAGGTGGTGTTGGTTGAAAGAAACTGTGAATGGGAGCAAACTGCTCCCCAAACTAGGACATATCCTGGTCATGCTATTGTTGTTGGGCTACATATGAATTGAAATGATCAGCATTCATCGCATACTTTTGCTCCTGTGCAACAACATAGGAGTCAAACCTAGCTAACCACTGGTCAAATCTCTCGACAAACGTATCTAGTTGTTACTATTGGAAGATTAGAATAGGTTTAGGAATAGCCTCTTCCTCTGCTCCCTCAACCTCCTCGTGCTTTAGGTGAAGGCGAGTGTTGTGAAGGATATGGAAAGATTTATTGGTATAGAAGGCAGGTTGATAGTTTGGTGGGGTAGAATACTGAAGATTATACTTTATTTCAAGAACATATGCAATAATCTATCCTAGGGATAGATTTAGTTTCCTCTTATGTTCAAGATCCTAATGCTAGTCAAGTGTTTAATATATTCAACAAAAAGATCTATAGCATTAAAATCCTTATGAGCCATGATATAATAGGTGGTGAGGGAGAGTAGAGGATTGATGTAAATAAGATCACCAGCCTTTGGAATTATAGAGTTCTGAAGGACATGTTGAATGGTCATAGCATCTTTGACTAAGGAACTGGAGGCACCGTCATGGAAACTGGCATTAGTGTGTCTTAAGTATTGATTGATAGGGCTCCAGTTGAAGTCAAAATCTAAAGCTATGATGTGAAGTTTGTTACCAGTGGTGGAAAGTTGAAGAAGTTCATGACAATCCTGATAGGTGATTTCTACATGTGTTTTATTTACATAAGATTGAAGTTTAGTGTAGATAGAGTTAATGTGAAGATTGGTAAGGAATTCATACAGAAGTTCATAGTGGAACGAGAAAGTAAGGGTCATAATAAGTAAGAGTGGTATGAGAAAATAGATCTAACACTGGATAAGTGAGTGTGTGGGGATTGACAATCTTAGATGATGTAATCCCTACCATTTTGTATTGGAGATAAGCAGCCTGATCCACAGTCTCAGCGAATCGAGGGTCTACAGTTGTCCTCAAGGATCTTCCAGTAAGCATCCTAGAATGATTTTCACTAACCATTTTGAGAGTATAAGGGAGAAGAAGTAAGGATTGAAGAAGTTTATTATAAGGAAAATGATTTAAAAATATTTATTTATAAAGAGTTGGACAAATCATCCAGAATGATCGTAGAATCAACCAGGATAATTGTGGAATTGTCCAGGATGATCATGAGTAATAATTCCATCCAGAATGATAATGAGTAATAATTGCATCCATGATGATTGGTAAAAAAGTTGATCATATCATCCAAGATGATCACATATCATCTAGGATGATTAGACACTGGCGATCATCCCGAAGAGTCAGCTAGTACAATTTTTGACTTTATGGATCATCCCGAACGAACAAGTGGATTGTTGAGGCCGATTAGAAATAAATTATTATACCAAATGAATTTAAAACGTCTAATTGCTTTTGCCATGTAGATTGTCTAGGATGAATAAGTGGATCGTTCTGGATAATCACCAATAATTGAGGCAGAATTCGATCAGATCGTCCAGGATAATGTGGATCGTCCAAGATGATCTCAAATAATAGAGTCAGATCACCCTTCTCATGGATGATGAATGATGAATTGATGATATCATCCAAAATGAAAATAAATCGTCCAGGATGATATGAATACAAAATAAAAAATTTTGATGATTGATAAAGATCATCTGAAGAGGTCAAATAATAAAAATAAAAAATAACACTTAATTAAAAATAAGTATAAAATAATAAAAAGATGATAAAAATAATAAAAATGTAAAAAATTAAGTATTTTTTAATAATTAATACTAGATAATGATAATTTTTTTATGATTGGATTAAAAATTAGTAAAAAATAAATTAATATTGTTGAAATCGAAAAATGGTAGAACAATGGATCCTATTATCCATAGCTTGGATAAAAATCTTTTGAACACAAAAATCTAATTAAAAAAAAAAAGATAATAAAAGTGATATATTCACAACTTCATTTCATAAAAATATCTTATAGAACAATATAACAAAGTGGTTATTCACGATCAAGAGTTTCAAAATCAAGTCTTTGAAAATATCAAGTGATATATGAATTTTTCTAAGATTTAAAGGTTTGAAAGAAAATAAAGCTTGATTTCTTGTGGGCTCATTTATGCATCTTGTTAGTTGTTTGGAGCTCTTCATGCTTCTTTTGATTTTTTATATACTTTGTGTATATTTTAATTTTTGGCGATCATTGCGCATCTTTTCAGTTTTTCTTTTTGGACTCATTTTATACCTCTTTTCATTTTTACCAGCTAGCTCCCTTTCAAAACCTTTAAAAACTCTCAGCAATGAGAATATCTTTCAGATATCAAAGAAGAAAAACTCACTCTCTAATATAATGAGGAGTATATCACAAAGCAGAATCATATTCATCTAATAAAAGCAACAACTTGATCAAGAAAGCTTGAAAGTGATTTAATGACTTCGAACATTTTTCGTATGAGATAGATTACTATAGGAAGATAGAAAAGATCTTAATTTCGAAGTTTAATTATCAATTTAAAAAAGATTTTTTGCTTCGAAAGAAAATTACGCCACTAATGGAATTAGAGGAAGAGAAATAATTAATGGTGTTTCTTTTTTAACTGATTTAGGAATGTCAATCATTGATTACAATTTTTAAAAATAAAAATAAGGCAAAAATATCATTCCAACAGTGATTAATAAAATAAAATTGAAGAGAAAAATAATATAACACCAAAAATAGAAAACATGAGCATATAGATAGAACAAATCATGTAAATAAAAAAAAAGTAAGATAAAAAAAACATAAAAAATTTAGAATTCAGTAATTACCAAGTTCATGCATTTATATCTCTTACACCTAATCTGGTCCTTAAGAGGCTGAAAGTTTCAAAGGCCAGTGAATTAGTAAAAATGTCAGCTAGTTGATTTTTAGATGTTATATGGAGTAACTTAATGTATCCTTTAGTAATATGGAAATAAATAAAGTGATGCCTTATGTCAGTGTGTATGATTCTAGAATAATGGATATGATTTTTAGAAATGCAGATGACATTAGTGTTATCACATAGAATTGACATTGTGCCTACACGTAATCTTAAATCCAAAATCCATTGCTTTAACCAAAGGATTTGGGCCACATAACTATCTAAAGCTATGTATTCAGCTTCAGAAGTGAAAAGTGTAACTAAGTTTTATTTTCTGCTGGACTAGGAGACTAAGGATTATCCTATGAATTGATATATTCCAGATATGATCTTTCTATCCATCCTATATCCTACAAAGTCTGAGTCAGAATATCTTATAATTTCAAAAGAAGTGTTATACCTTGGATACCAAATTCCTAAGTTTTAGGTTCCTAAGAGATATTTAAGGATTCTCTTAACTGCAGTCAGGCGGGACTTCTTTGGATCAACTTGAAATTTAACACAAAGGCACACACTAAACATTATATCAGGTCTGCTAGCTACCAAGTAAAGGAGAGATCCAATTATTTCTCTGTATTTCTTTTGATCAATATATTTTATATTTGAGTCTTTATCTAATTAAATAGTGGAGCTCATGGGAGTGTTTATTGTCTTGGCTTTATCCATTTTGTATTTCTTCAAGACGTCATTAATGTACTTTAATTGATTAGAAAGGTTTCATAATTTATTTGTCTCATGCTAAACCCCAAAAAATAGGATATTTTTTCCATCATGCTCATCTAAAATTCCTTACTCATTATTTAAAAAAAAAATCATCATATAAACTTTTATCAAAAGATCCAAAAAGTATATCATCAACATAAATATGGACAATGAATAATTCATCTCATACTCTCCTCAGAAAAAGGGTGATGTCTACGCTCCCCTTAACAAACTCCCTCTACAGTAGAAATGTGCTAAGCCTCTCATACCATGCCCAAGTTTCCTATTTTAATCCATACAACACCTTTTTTAATTTGAAAACATGATTTGGAAATTGGAAATTCTCAAAGCTTAGGGGTTGCTCTACAAACACATCTTCTTTTATTACCTCATTTAAAAATGCACTCTTGACATTCATTTAGAAAAGTTTAAATCCCTTATAACAAGCAAAGACCAGTAGCACTCTAATTGCTCCCAATCTAGCTATAGGGGCAAAAGTCTCCTCAAAATTAATCCATTCTATTTGATTATACTCTTTAGCCGCCAATCTTGTTTTGTTGCTAACCACCACACCAAAACCATTCATTTTATTCTTAAAGACCTATTTGGTTCTTACAATACTTTAGTTATTAGGTCTTTCTACTAGCTTCTATATATCATTCCTAACAAATTAGTTTTATTTCTCTTGTACAACTAGGATCCAGAATTCATCAGAAAGGGCTTGATTGATGTTGGTGGGTTTAGTCATTGAGAAGAAGGCAAAGTGATTAACTTTTTTTGCAAGTCCATGTCTAGTTCTAACACCTTTAGAAGGGTCTCCTAAGATCATTTTTTTAGGATGACTCAAAGAATATCTTCAATCTCTAGGCAAAGTGTTTTGAGGTTCCACCATTTCCTCTAGATTTATAGTTTATACTCCTTAGATAATGTCACATACTTCATCTTCTTCCTCAACCCTAGATTTCTCAAAATCAAATTCACCAAACACAATATGAGTAGTCTCTTTCACCACCAATATCCTCTTATTAAATACTCTATAGGATTTTCCTAAACTTGAATAGCCTAAGAACACTCATTCATCAGATTTGGAGTAAAATTTTCCTAAGAGTGATTTCCCATTATTCAGAATGAAAGCCTTACAACCAAAGATATAGAGGTGAGAAAAAGGTTGGGTGTCATACCCTTAATGATCTCATAGAGTGTCTTATTCAGTTTGGATCTAATATTCACCTTATTCAAAATATAACATGGAGTGTTCACTACTTCTACCCAAAAGTATTTATGAAGTGAACACTTAACAAGCATGGCTCTAGCGGCTTCAACTAATGTCCTATTCTTCCTCTCAGCTACCCCATTCTGCTGAGGGGTCCTAGAAGCTTAGAAGTTGTGACTAATCCCTTGCTCCTCATAGAAAGTTTTAAATCTCTCATTTTCAAACTCTCCACCATGGTCATTATGAATGGTCAAGATCTCACAACCTAATTTTTTTTAATCCAAGTAGTGAATAATTTAAATTCATTTAAAGACTCACTTTTATGTGACATAAATATAATCTTAAGTGAACCTCGAGTAGTCATCGACTATTACAAATCTAAAAACGTTTCCCCTTAAACTTGCAGTGTTAATCGGTCCAAATAAATTCATGTGAAGGACTTCTAAAGGTTTAGTGGTTCTAATATCCTTAATGAAATGAAAAGAGGATTTGGCTTATTTTTCTAATTGACAAGCATCACATAAATGATCCTTAGTAAACTCAAGTTTAGGAATTCCTCTTACTAAGTCTTTTTAGGTTACTTTTCTAAGTATTTTTAAGCTAGCATGACATAACCCCCTATGTCACAATCAAGAATCATCAGTAAAAGTTTTTAAGCAAAATAAAGTAGCACATTTAATATTATTTAAATCAAGCATGTAAATATTATTGATCCTTTTTTCTTGTAAAATAATATTGTTATTTAATCTTATAAGGCAGTTGTTTGACAAAAAATTTATGTTGAAGCCTTTATCACAGAGCTGACTGATGCTGAGCAAGTTATGTTTCAAGCAATCAACTAGCAAAATATTTTCAATTAAAATATTCTTAAAGTTTTCTATTATACATGCGCCCACCACTTTCCTGGTTGTGTTGTATCTAAGAGTGACCTTGCTTCCAGCCCTGGCCTCAAGAGAAATGAATTGATTAGCATCTCCATTCACATTGCATGAACATTCATTATCCAGGTACCATATACTCTCACGGGGTCTTATATGTGAGCATATTTATAAAATTATCAAATGTTAGATTTAAGAACCCAAATATGTTTGGGTCCCTTCTTATGGAAAGAAAAATGCAATGAATGTGTGTTATTCTGTGTATCATGCAATTTGGGTCTCCACACCCAATGTGTACTACGGTGAATGGTGCAAGTGTGGGAGATGTGTCCTAGCATGCCACATGAATAACAACTAACTCTAGGAAAAGGGTTTACTAGTCTACTAACATTATTCTGCCTCTTCCTAGGTTTGAATAATTCATGATATTGTGATGGATTACAAAATTCTTCAAGTGAAGGTGGTTCTTTATTTTCATTCAAAGCAGTTATTTTGGTTTGTAGATATTGGTTTGAATTTTTAAGATTCAAAATTTCTACTTTCAAAGCATACTCCCCACTACTAACTCAGTTGCATGAGTGTCTAAATTATTATATACAATTTCTAGCTCAACATGTAAACTTTTAGGGAATCATGCTCATCAGTTAATTCAGAATATTTTTTTGTTCAAAGCATCAAATTTATCTAACAATGTTATGAGATTGCTATCAAGTATATAATAATCTTTAATAAAAACATCATGCTCTTTTTGTAAGTTGAGAAATTATAGTTTCAGGCTAGCATACGATTTGTTAAGCTTTCGATAAGATGAATGAACTTTCTCATAAACATCAAGAAATTAATCGTATGTTAATCCTCATATGTCCTGTTTGTCAGAGTGACCAAGATGATCATCCGCCATCAAACACAAGTTTGTTGTCTCATCTTTAGCTTTAGTTTCAAAGGAGTTAGATGTAGAATCCACCCATAAACCCTTTTATATTCGTTTCTTATCCTCCTTGAACTTAGGCTTTTCTTCACCCTTCTCGTTGCTTGGGTGAGCCTTAAGTATAGGGCAATCAACTTTTACATGTCATGGCTTTCTGCATTTAAATCAAATAACATCATAAGAACCTTTAGAATTCTGGCTGTTCTTACCTTTGTTACATTTCTGATGGTGCTTTTATTTCTTCCTTAAGAATCTCTTGAATTACCTAGTAATTATGGCAATGTCATCATTTTCAGAACTAAAAGAATAAGTATCCATATCATTAACTTTAATGCTATAGTTTTCTCATTCTTTTTCTCCCCTCAATCAAGTTATCTTTTGTTCACTCCTTGCTCATAAGCAATGAGTGATTCAAGTAAGTTATCTATAGAATACATATTCAAATTCTTGGACTCAGTTACAGTAGTGAACTTATCATCAAAGGAGGAAGGAAAATATCTCAAGATTTTGTTCACTTTCTCATAGTTTGTTAGATCTCTTCCTAAGGTATGCAGGGAGGTAGCTGTTTGACTAAATTTAGTATACATTTCAGATATTGAATCATTAGGTTTTATGCAAAAAAGTTAATAGTCATGAAGTAAGATATTTAATCTAGATTGTTTAACTTCACTTTGGCCTTAATAAGTAATACATAATCTATCTCAAATTTCTTTACCTATATTACATATTGAAACACACATATAATTTTCATATTTTAGTGCACAGAAAAAATAGTTTAAGTATTTTGCATTAACTTATGCTACATCTATATCATCAAAAGTCCATTCAGAAAATAAAAGTTTAGTTTTAATGCCATTTATTTCACATGTTGATGCAAAATAATCTTCTTTTACGAAGATCCACATGCGATAATCTATAGATTGCAAAAAGGTGGACATGCAAGTTTTCTAAAAATGTAAAGGTTATTTTATCAAATAAGGGTGGTCGAGTAATGGAATATCCTTCCGCGGTATTCCAGTTACCAAATTAGCCATGGATCATATTTAATAGTTTTCTAAAACTTTAATTTATGAATCTCACTCTAATACCACTTGAAAGTTCGATAAGATTGTTAAGCTCTTATGAATTAATCCGAGACTAACCAAGATGGGGGCTGTGAATTAGTAGTTTTAAAAATTTCTAAATAAATAAAATAATATTTTTGAAATCTTTTTGAATATTTTAAAATAAAAATAATCAATCTTTGATGTGGAAGCAATTAATAAAATAAATTAGAGATTTTAACCACACAATCAACCATAGAAAATAAAATGCAAAAAATAAAATGTAAGAATAAACACAAAAAGAACACACCAGATTTTATAGTGATTCGATAAACTTGACCTACGACCATAGCTCGGAGCCTCTCCTCCAGGTATTGTACTAGAATCACAGTGACTCTTATTTTACTCCCATAACAAGGCGGAGAAGCTTTTACAAAATCCTTTTCACAGACCCCGGTGAGGCAGAGAACTCAGACTCCTTTTGCTTTTTCCTAAAGTAGGCAGAGAACCTTAACTCCTTTTGCTTCCTCCTTAAGTAGGAAGAGAACCATGATCTAACGCTGATGGAGACCTTCCTAGAGCCACCAAGGAGATAAGGATGATGATTGGAGAAGATGACTCAAATCCTTGCTTGGAGTAACCTTTATGAACACCTTACAAACTCCCCTTCACAAGATCTTTTCTCTCTCTCTCCCAAGCTCTCTCTCTTCTTCTCTAAGCTCTCTCAGATTAAAACAACAGTAAAAGACTCTCCTATTAATAATTAAGAGATCTTACAAAGAAGGTCTTAAAAATTGCCCTAAATTTTAACTAACCATCAAAGAACTTCTAAGACGATCTATAGATCATCCTACATGATTAATGTAATTTAGCCTTTCTAGCCAAGATGTTCTGAGTTTGTTATACGATTAGAACACAATAATTATTCGAATTGTCCAAGACGATATGAACATCATCCTGTATGATTAGTTCAAAATCATATATTACCATCCAGTAGATAGTTTGGGACGTCCATGAGATAAATCTGGACGATGAAGAAATATGTCTGATAGTCAAGGATGATTATTAAATCGTCCTGTATGATTAATTCAAAATCAATGATTATCATCCAGTAAATAGTTCGGGTCGTCCAGGAGATACATCTGGATGATGAGAAATATAACTAATCATCTAGCAAATAGTTTGGGACGTCCAAGTGATTCAAGAGAAGACTAAGATTTTTCGTACTTATCATCCAGGTTGATCTTTAGATCGTCCGTGACGATATGATCGATCAATCTAACCTTAATTACATTTCTTAATCACCTTACTAATTTAGGCATTATTTTAATCAATCGTACAGGATGATATGAATCGTCCAGTACGATTAGAATAAACTTCAATAAATAAAATCTTGCCTAAATGAGTTTGGCGGCTGTGTATTTTTTATTTGAGAATATTGTCCAGGATGATGAGAATATCATTCGGGACGATTTGCTTAAGCAAGTTAATATGACTCAGAAGCCCTAATTAGGATTTCTATATTTGACTTATCGTTCAATCGTTCTATACGATATGATCAAAAATAAAAAAAATTCTAACTCAGCAGATTTCTCTTCCTGAGGGTGTGTGTGTAAGGTCACTTAGCTTCAGATGTACATTTGAGTTAGAAAAAAGGTAAAAAGTGCTTTGAAATAGAAATTACAAACTAACTCAATCCTAATCTACTTGATCTTAAGCTGATTAACGTTTCAAGTAAACTTGTGGACTTGAAAGGTTAGTGAGCTGGGCACATAAAGTATATATGCAAATATCACAGTAGTTAAAGAACAATAATGTTTGTCATCATCAAAATCAGAGAACTTTGGTCCAGATTTGCAACATTAAGATCTAAAATCTAAAATTCAAAACATGGCATAATTATTTAGCTAAAGCATTCTCAAGAGGAAACCATAAATAACCTGATATGCTATTGAAAATTCTAGAAAAAATGATAATGGTCAGAGTATCGATCATTCGTGACGCAATAATACTGAGCAGAGCCATCTTGGAGTTAATGCATACAATATGAAACTTGTGGATCTTGTGAATACTTTATGCATTAACTTAATGAATTTACACCTAGAAGATTGGTGATCTTGTGGTGATCTTCTGGATCGTTTTGTGAGACGGTTGACAACAGCTATATGTAATTTTATATAATGCGAATATGAAAGGAGGAATGAGATGATCCAACCTAGGGAAAGTGAGATGTACCTCTTTGTTGCCAAGAATAAAAGCAATCGACTGTTGAATATGTTGCAGTTGAAAAGCGTTGAAGTTGGAATGAGGAATTCACAGTCGAAATGATGGAGGGAATTGAGAAATCACGAAGGAAATTGATCTAGATGAGGTGCTAGAAAATAGGAAGCTCGCGTAGGTGCTTGTGGACATGCAGACGTGATGGGGGTAATTTTGACATTTTTTTTCAAAACAAAGATATTCAACAAATATTTTCTCTTTTCATGCTGGTAAAAAAACAGAGTTGAACGAAAAATTTATTTTACAGAAGTTGTGCTTCCAAACATGTTAACTTAAATTGATTTCACTTCTTCAAATTGGAAATGATGTAATTAAGGAATCGTTTGATTAAGTTTTTTGCTTATGTAAAATGGAGTTTTAGAAATAGATGTTTAAAAATAGGAGTTTTAAAAAACTTGTTTCAATAATGGATTGCTAGAGTAACATTCTTTTTAAGTGCTTACAAAAACTTGAAAGAAGATATTAATTATTTGCTTAAGTTTTCAGGTTTAGTGATTCACAATAAAAGACTAAATTATCCATCTATGAAATTTTTGTATATAAAAATATTTTTTATTATTTTAAAAACTAAGTTTTACACACACATGCGCGCACATATATATATATATATATATATATATATATGAGCCAATAAGGATACACGGTTTGGATTTATTATTATTCAACAACTTCTTCCTTCTACTTTTCCTAAGAATCCTCCGCTTCATTATCCTCTTAGTCAATTTGTTGAGAATATTGCTTTTACCCCCATAAACCACATTGATGGGAGTCCTAATAGATTTGGCAAGCCCCACAACTTTTTGGTCATCTATCGCCTTCTCTAAGCAAGACAATAAGTTCCAGCATAAAATCATCAGCGACATCATGAGGTCTGCCTTAAGGAACCGAAGGAGGATCGACAAAGTTGGATTGAATGGTGCGAATTACAATGTTGGGAGAGCAGCCCAGACAAAAAGATGAAGCTCGTAAACGTGCGTGCCTGCTGGAGAAGACGAAGTTCACAGATGGGTAATTTCGTCTATTTATTTCAAAATTGAGATTTGCATTGGAATAAGCAGATAAGAAATAACTCTCCTAGCCAATAAAAAAAATCATATTTTGCGTGAAGAGATTATAAAAGAAACTGAAAACCGTCCTTTCAAACCGTTCAAAATAATTAATTTTGACCTATTGAAATGAAGAAAATAAGCCTAATCAAACGAGGCCAAAACCTCAGATCAAATTTTATGAAAGAGCATTTTAATAATTTTTAATATAAATATGAGTGTACCAATTCCAAAATTTAGAAATAACTAAAATTGAAAATTGAAATTCCTGTTTCACCGGAAAAAGAAATTCCGGAATTTGGAACCGGAAAACAAAAAAACTACTTTAAAGAAACCGGAAAACCGAATTCTGGTTTCAAACCTTTATAAATTTTATTTTTTTTAATTCGATTTCATTAATTCTGGTTTCAAACCTTTAATCTGAAATATTAAAAATTATACTATTAAACTATATAAATAATCATTATTTAAAATATATGTTTTATTTTAAAAAAATTCCAATAGAAATTTTAATAATTTAAAAAGTGATATTAAAAAAACAAAAATCATACTTAAATTAAAAAAAAATTACATTGTTTAAAAAAGCACAATATTTAATATTTTTATTAAATAAAAAATGGTATTTTAGTTAAATTTTTTGAATTATTTAAATTAAATATTTTTTTTATATTTCAGAAAATTTTTAATAATTTATTATTAAAATACATATATTTAATAATTAAACTAAATAATTTAATAAAAAATATTAATTATATTAATATATATATTAGCTATATTATTAAATATAGTTAATTTAATATAAAATATTTTAAACATTGATAATATAAAAATACTTATTTAATTTAAATATTTATAAAATTTTAAATTAAGATGCAATTTTTAATTTAATAATAAATATTAAATATTGTATTAAAGCAACCCAATTAAAAAACAATTAAAACAATGAAGTTTGAAATCGGATTTTGATTTTTCGGTTTCAGAAACCGGATTTTTTTTTCTAGTTCTCAATTTATATGAGAATTTCAATTTCGATTTTACTTCTTTCTAATTTCTAAAATTCGTACTCTTACTTATAATAAAATTTATTTAAAAGATTTATTTATAAAATTTAGCCAAAACCTTAGCAGCGGCGTGCCGCCGTGCCCCGCTCCGAAATCCGTAGGTGCTCTTTTTGAGCTTTTTGGGGATCGAACAGGAAATCATGGCGGTTGCTTTGCGGGGAGCAACCTTCTGCTGCGGTGCTCGATATCGGTGCGCACTCATTGGAAGCTTGAACCCTTGTATTCTTCCGTTCCAACACGTATCCTCCCGGAGTATCGCCTCCAAGCTATTCGTCGGTGGTATGCTTACTGATCTTTTACGAGAACTGCAAATGTCTGATTGTCTAGAGTTTCTATTCCTTGTTGGGGCAACGGATGTCAACTCTTCTTTGTGACTATTTACTATTTCGAAGTTGGAATCCCTTTCTTTCCTTAGGGCAGTGAAACAGTCTTTATCAGGAAGTATAGGTGTTAAAGATATACCTATCCGGATTATAAAATTTTAGGTATTCAAATGTCTCAGTTTTTCATCTTAATCATGAACATTGTTTGGTCTTCATTAGGACTGGAAGTTTGCTTATAAGATTCCCAATCATTATCTAGTAATTTCAAGCTTGCCATAGCCCAGAATTATCACGGAAGTAGATACAAACAGAGCAATAGAAAGTGAGAAGAAAAGAAGGGAATCTCTCTTGTTGTCTGGCTGCTGCATTCTCCTTTTCTTTTATTTATAGGATCTTAACATTTGTTTTCTTACAATCATGAATCCAACTGACAATACACGTTCGGCCTTCCTAACTAAACAAACCAACTAACTGCTAGTTAGTTAAAATACTTGTATAACTAAATAATATGTTACAAAGTTATTGTTGCCATTTGAAATAGAAATCCTTCATCCGATTAAGGTTTAAAATTGCATAAATAAGCCTCGAGGCATTTTTCGTCCGTGAGGCGAGGCGTAAGCCTCGAGGCGGTGTGAGGCGTAAGCCTCACCGACGAAGAATTGGGTAAATGAGAATTTAAGGGTTTTAGCAAGTAAAAAATAGCAAAATTCTATCATATAATAAAAACATCTAAATGACAATTAAAATTAGGGGAAAGTAAGAAAATAAATGCAATAAAATCATGTCCCAAAGTACAAAAAAATACCTAGCTATACCGAGCATATACTGAGCGGTACCGAGCATATACTGAGCGGTACTGAGCATATATTTGAGGCGTACGCCTCAGCCAGAATTGCGCAATTGCGCCTCTGAGGCGCGCCTCAGTCCAAGTGAGGCGTACGCCTCTGCCAGGAGAGGAATTGCGTAAGCCTCGAGGCGGTTTTGGGTCAAATTGCGCAGAGGCGCGCCTCTTATTGCGCAATTTTAAACAGAGCATCCGATCTAGCACTTGTTGTTGCTGAGTTCTCTTGTTTTTAGTTGCTTGTTGATGTTGAGGATTTACAATAATGTACCCCGTTTCTAGAAGGACC
Organism: Dendrobium catenatum; assembly: GCF_001605985.2. Taxonomy (NCBI): domain Eukaryota; kingdom Viridiplantae; phylum Streptophyta; class Magnoliopsida; order Asparagales; family Orchidaceae; genus Dendrobium; species Dendrobium catenatum. Next base: position 11,893,943 of record NW_021318693.1, read on the forward strand.
TTGTCCGCAAGGTCAAATTCTAGGCATGAAGCTTATAAACCCTCAATCAATATCAATTTAACATATTTCAGAATCCCCACATTTGATCATGCAATTGAAGGTTGTTATCTCTTTCGCATTGCACTTGTTGTTAATTCATTATTGTTACAGGGAAAACAGGCGGTTGGCTTTCTTTGAGTTGAGAACTCAATGTGGCTGGATGCAAATTAGATGCCTCTTTTAAAGGTTTGAGGAGCGAGTTGTGAAAATAGGGTGCATTGTTAGTTGGTTTAGTTACCCAATTCAATTAGCTATTGAACGAACCTTCACTTCTATTGGATACAACCCATAATATTGTAGACTCAATTTACTAGACCTGTCTGGCTACCAAAGTTTGATGATATAGTTGTAAATTGTATTTTTATTAAAACCAAATTTCTTGCCTCCAGCTACTCATCTTGCCACCTTTTATCTGCAATTTATTTCATGCGATCCATTGTCCTATGCAAATTCTCTCTACCTGTTATAAAAACTTATTTTGATGCTAACATATCACTTATGTAGCTTCCATATCTAAAGTGCCCTGTTCATGAGGAAGAGTTACTTGAGGTGGTTGGCCATATACAATATGATAGGGAGTATTCCTATGGAAGTATGGGTATTTGAATTGTAGGAAAATTCAATGAAATATCTTAATATGCAAGACACCTTCCATAATGTCTCTGAAATTTTAAATTCAAATCCTAATTACTAGGATTTTTGAATAGTGAATTTAATTATTTTAAAAATCATAACATGCAATGTAAGATTAGCCATGACATGAGATAATTATCACAGGCTTAATAGAGTCTATTAAGCTTCCAAATGAGTTTGAAAGATTTCCATTTAGTAATTAAAATAGTGGAAGGTTGATTTTTTAAAAATAAAAAGTTGAAAAAAAATTTGTATGACAACTTTTTTCCTAGATTCCCTATGTCCTAATGCACTTGTAGTTAAAATTTTATAGGTTATTTGGTTTGGCAAAAAAAAAAAAAAAAAAAAAAAAAAAAAAAAAAAAAAAAAAAAAAAAAAAAAACCCAAAAAGTTCCTACTAAATAGGCCTATGGATGAAACATGTGATCATTTGACTTAATCACAGCTGTTCAATCTTTAAAATAGATTAAACAGTTTTGATTTCATCATCCTTGTAGCACACAAATTAGATTAAAAAAAAAAACATGCGGATTTGAACCAAAGCTTGGACTAGGTTTGAGTCAGCTGACTTGAGCCTTAGCCAAGCTAATTTCACACTCTAGAGACAACCTGCAAGTGTCTTCTCTCTAAGAGTCCTTGAGGTTTGTTAGGGCTTCAAGGAGAGGGGTCCGATTCACCTACTCATGTCCTGAGTCAACACATGAACCACACCCTCCTAAGGCTAGGCTTGAGGATTTTCACTTGCGTGAGTGGACATGATGAAATGGATGTCTCACCTTCACTAGACTTCACTAGAGTGAGGTGAAGATAACACTTAATTATATTGGCTTGATATATATGAGATTACTAGGTTGATCGAGATACAAATTCAACTTTGATTCAGTTCATTGGCTAAGCTCATTGAATGATCTAAGGTAGCTGAAGACTATGGAGATTTCCATTGAACTTGGGGAAGATGGAGTAGAGCCGACAACTCTTCCTCCATGGGTTCTTATTATAGGGCCCAAATCAAGCATGGATGTGAGTCTCCTATAGTTAATTCATGGTGCAACCCTTGGATATTCTACCAAAATCAGTAACGCAGGTAAACCATGGTGTGAAGAGACTTTGAGTGGAGGGAAGTCAGGCGAAGGCGATACACCCGACAAAGCATCGCAAAAAGACCTAGATTTTGGCATTCCATCCAAAAACCCAGGGTCCCTGAATCGATCTACAACCATACTGATTAAAATCGCAAGAAAAAAGAGGGATTACGACAGGGAGGACCAATTGAGACAGCAGTAAGAGTAAACTCTAGACATGGCGACGAGAGCAAGAGAGAACTCCGAACCTCCTGACCCAAATCGCAGAGCTAGCCAGCGTCGGTTGGGCAAGGACGCGACGTGCTGACTAAGGCAGAGGGAGCACCACCTACACTGCTCGGCTCATCACTATGAAGCCTAAAGTCCGAGCGCCGGAGGATGGGAGGTGGGCAACACAGAGGAGAGCGGTTAGGGCATATGATATTTTGTTCTTCAGGTGTGGATGATGCACACATAATTCAATTACTCAATGTAAATGTTTAGAGGCTTCATCTAGGTTTAGGGTTGTTAGGAAAGTTGCTATCCTTCATCAGCTAATAAATGGAAGATTTAATTCCATTTAATTCCCTTTTTAAGTGGATTTAAATCCTCACTTAATTTTCAAATAAGCACAATGGGGTATGTTGACCCGTTAGTCAAATTGACCCATTTGAATGGTCAATTGGATTGAATCAAATTAGGGTTAGTTTCCTAGCATCCCATTTTATATCGATGAGCTTCGATTCAATCCAATTTGCAATTGCTTAGGTTGATCTTATTTGGAATAGGGTAAGTCTCCTTATGGGTTGAATTGATCAATTTGAACAACAATGGTCAAACTTGTGGTCAAGCTTGGTTGACCAAAAGCTTGACCACAAGTTGTGTCATGTTATAATCATCCTAGGTAAGTTCCATGCCCAATGATTGAAATAATTTAGTGTTTAAGGAAAATTTGTCTTACTTGATCCATTTGATTTCAAATGTTTCAAATTGGGTCAATTGAACTTAATTGGTCCAATCAATGAATTTATTGGCTATAGGAGGATACATTTCATCTAGAGACAACTTTTAAAAACTTAGAATTCACTTAAATCAATTAATTTGAGGTTTGCAAGTTTGAATCCTTAAATGTTCATTCTGTGATACTTGGGTTTAGCTGAGCAATTTGCCAACCAAGAGGCCAATTGAGACCTAAGGTCTCCTTCTGACTTATGGACATCTAATGAAAAGGAGGTTTTTGAAGGTCCTGAGTCCATTTGGTTTAAGTTATTCCAAATGGGCAAGGCTTGACTTTCCTTGATAAAAGTGATTAATCATGGTCAAATCAAATGGTCCTAAAGATTCAATTGTGTATAAACCATGTAAGGACATCTTATGAAAGGTCAAATTTTGTTCAATTGACTAAATTTGATTGAATTTATCCAATTGATTTTAAATGGGTGAAAAATTTTTAAGTCACTAGAACTTGGAGAAAAAGGGTTATTTAGGTTAATTGGGTCAATCCTATGATGTATCGACTTTTCTCTTCAATGAAATATGCAATGTCTGACATGTATCAAACTCAATGCGCCCAACACGCCTTTGATATGTATCGAATTGCCAAAAACTTATCCGATAAAAAATATTTAAAATAAATTTGACACGTGTGTTTGACATGCGCGTCCGACACCCATGTCTTATTTATTTTATATGAATTTTTTTTAATATAATTTCTTATATTTCAAATTTTTATTTATTAAAAATAAAAATTAAATTTTTATCTACTCTCAGCAACCCCAAATTAATTGCCTACACTCAATATACCTTTCCCTAAATATAGCATTTTCATTTTTATTTGCAAATCCTAGCTAGGGTTTCACAACAACACCTGATGCCATCACAACATCGACGTTCAACGCCATTTCAACATAAATGTTTCAAAACTATCTAAAAATCAAAGTTTGACGCTAGCAATATATCCCCATAATCACGTTGGTCTTCTCGACATATCATCTTTGACCAACATCATCTCAACATAGATGATAGATGTCTCGATAGTGACGCTCGATGCCCGACTCTTGACAACATTATCGTCTCCCCTCTCAACCACGATATTGATACCAAACTCTCGACATCATAATATTAATCATTTTAAGCAAAAATCATATATAAATGATTTATTAATCTTCAATTATTCTTAATATTCTGCTTACTTAATTTCTATTCAATTTTTTTTAAGATATAAAAATTATAATAACGTGTCTAACCTGCATTCGTGTCTTTTATTTTTAATAATTGATGTGTCCCGTGTCCTTGTCATGTCTTGTTCATGCCGCTGTCTGCATCTATGCATCATAGGGTCAATCCAATTATTTGTTAGGCTCAAATGAATTTTAATTAAAGGGTCCAAGCTAATTAATTTCATTAATTTGATCATTTAGAGTTAAATTGGTAAAAATAGTCTAATGGTTCCTATAGGGTCAAGAGGGCTATGTTGAGTCAATCAGGGCTGTTCCCATGTTTAAAATTACGTATTCGGGTATTGAGGCGTTTTTCGTTCGTGAGGCGAGGCGTAAGCCTTAAGGCGTTTTGAGACGTAAGTCTCAAAATCAAAAAAATTGCGTAAACATAAAATAATAAATTTTGTATATACTAATGAATAAATAATATATATGTTGGAGAATTTTTGTATCCTCAAACGGATTGCATACTTTATCATCGAGTACGATATAAGAATATGATATATCACCCCGAAGGGTAAAAATATCATTTCCTTATGGACTCAATCATAAAATTTACAATTTTAACAGAGATTCCCCCACTCAATGTTTGGTTGAGTGGGGTTTGTTTATTTCTGGGGTACAGACATCCCATAGGGGC
>NW_021318693.1:11899153-11925080 GCF_001605985.2 Dendrobium catenatum
TAATGGCATATAAGACACTTTGCTAAAATCTGTCATTTAAAACAATCTTTCTAATCTCTTTTCCCTCAGCCTTTTTCGCCCAAGCACAATTCAACCACTGTGTAGATGTGAACATAGCCTCTAAAGGTTGCCTAGCATCCAGCATGCTCTCTAAGGTCAAGTAAGCGGTGGCAAATCTTGTTGCGGCTGGCCTTAGAATTTATTTCTTCAAAAAATTTCTCATAAGAACTAGCACCCAAGAGTGGTTGTAAATAAACTTGGTTATTTTTTTGGCTTTAGTGAGTGTATTTTTATGTTGAGATAGCTCCCCAAACTTCTCAAGAATCAGATCTATGCAATGTGCAGCACATGGAGTCCAGTACAAATGTTTCCTCTTCTCCATAAGTTTATTACCTGCATCCTTATAAGAATTGCATTATCTGTCACAATTTGTACAACCAAATGTTCTCCAACCTCATCAATAATGCTATTTAATAATCCAAATATGAACTCAATATCTTTGACCTAGTCAGATGCTTCAATTGACCTTAAAAACATAGTACCATAAGGATTATTAATGAGGATGTTGATCAGACTTCTATGTTTGATATCAGACCACCCATCTGACATAATTGTTACTCCTGTTTGGGCCAAAGTCTTCTTAATTTCTTCGATGCTTTTATCAGTGCTTTCCAACTCCTCCTTCAAAATTCATGTTTTCAAATCATACGTGGTTGGAGGTTTGAACCCTCTCCCAAATGCTCCAATTGAACAAGTCATGTTGTAATAAGCAGCTGATGTTGCAACATTAAATGGAATTGCATTTTCGTAGAAGAATCTGTCTATATCCTTACACACTCTTCTTCGCGCCTCCCTTGCATTTTCTGGGGCCATCTTCTGTATAGTAGAAGGCCTATCCTTTGATGTGTCAACCATATAATGATCCATAGGCCCTCTAGCACCCCTAGATGAAATGTGCTTCATAGAAGAAGATGAATCCCTAATGCTGCGCTCACTCTCGTAGTAAGATCTAACATTAACTCTATCCTCAAATTGCTTCTGTGCAAGATGTTTTGATGTGGTAGACTTATTCATGTATGATTTTATCTCATCCCTTACAGCATCAGGTTCTTTGGAGTATGGAGTAACATTCTTGTGAGAACCTGAAAGGTATTCCTTCATCCTAGTCACACCACCTTTCACAACTTTATCACAATAATTGCATTTCAGATAGACATGTTTTATCAATGCCTCTTACATCCACCTGAGTGCTATGTTTCCATGATGGATCTTTTTTATGACCTGATGCAGCTTTATCCTTATTTCTGACCATTCTGATTGAGGAAAAATAGGAAGTGAACGAGTTCTTACTAATCTTTTCTATGACCTGATGCATGTCGGAGGAGACAGCATCCTCGGACAGAAGCGGCCGCCGGTCGGACGGAGAAGACAGCAACCCAACTCGCAGTAGAAGAAACCTCCAGGCGAAGAGAGCAGCTCTCGTTTAGGATTTAGTATGCATACTGGATGTGTTCAATATTATATAATGTTGAGCCGTCGATAAATTTTCTGGATGTGTTCAGTTTTATGTTGTACGTATTTTATGCGTATATACTGCATATGTAATGCATATTTAAGGCGTATATACTGCGTATGTACAACATATTATATGCGTATTTCATGCGTATTTTGTAAAACGTCTTCTAAAGTATTTGTAAATTAGCAGTTGGAGCAGCTGTAACTTAATATATAATTTTGTATTAATATTTAATAAAACATATGATTTTATGGTTATAGTATGAGTACTGGATGTGTCCAATATTATATTGTGCGTAATCTATGCATACACTGTGCGTAATATATGGACATACAATGCGCACACCATGCGTACTCTATGCGTAATATATGCGTATTTTGTGTAGGGTTTAATATGCGTGCTGGATGTGTTCGATATTATATAATATCGAGCCGTCGATAAAGCAGAACACTACGTATCCTATGCGCATTTTCTGCGTATGTTATGAGTAAACACTATGTATATACTTAGTATGTACGACGTATTATATGCGTATTCCATGTGTATTTTGTAAAACTTCTTCTAAAGTATTTTTAAATTAGCATTTGGAGCAGCTGTAACTTAATGTATGATTTTGTATTAATATTTAATAAAACATATGATTTTCTTGTTATAGTATGAGTACTGGATGCGTTCAATATTATATTGTGTGTAATCTATGATTATCAATGTACATCTTAATGTGCTGTAACTTAATGTACATCTTTAACAACATCAACTTTTCTACAGGAATTATGATTGATGTATTGTCCAATATAAATCATCTTTGACAACCAAGCATTCCATTCATTACTGCGATACTTATTATTCTCCCATGTTCCTGATGCCAATAACTTGTAAACATAAACATTTCTCTCCTGATCAGGTTTATGGAGGGCTGTCTGATGGATATTTCTTGACATTAACCATATCCATTTCAGCCTGGGAAACTGCTTGGAGAACATATTAAATCTAAATTTTCCTTATATTAGTAAATAAGTTAGTGACCACATATGTAGTATATATAATATCATCGGCCCATCGTAGAAAACGGGGCCTTTTGTCAGCATACATAGGAGCATGAAAAGAAGTATGCGCCAGGAACCAAATCTGCATAAGATGAAAAAAAATTTTAGCACTCACATTGAGCCAATAAAATTTTGAATGAATTTAGCAATTAGCACTTAGCACTCACAATTAGCAAAGGTATGAAACCGTTGATCTAACCTGCTGGCTTCTTATTTGAAATCTTGGAGGAGGCCTTAGTAAACTCTCCAACTAAAAATTCCCTAATTGAACTAGCTCATTTTATTGACAAAAAATCATCTGGATTATTTGCTATTCTTTGAAGCAACCGAGAGATTTTGAAGTTGTTAAGTTGAAAAAGTAAATTTGAATATAAATACATGATAAACGTTCTAAATAAGCATAAAATGTTCCAAATGTTCCAAATAAAGTATTGTTTTGAAATGTTCCACCTTGATATCAGCACATAAGTAAGAGGGACATTTTGCTCAAACCCAGGAAATTGCAAAAACTATATGATCTTCAACCGTTTCAATGTGTCCACGACTTCAGGAGAAATTTGCCGAGCAAACTTATCACTGATTGATCAAAAAGTAGAAACATAGCATCGATAGGTAATTGGACGAACATATATCTGAAAATTTTAAAAAATAAAAACATATAAAATAAGTAAATAAGATACGCACAAAAAACGCACAACATAAGCATAAAATATACACAACACAAGCAACGATCACGCACGACATACGCACAGAATACTCACAACATACGCACAAGAACGCACATTTTAGAAAATATGGCAGCAAATTATATGCACGCATAAAGTATGCACGCAGTATGTACGTACAACATAAGCAATTATCACGCACAGTATACACATATAGTACGCACAACATACGTGTAGAGTACGCACAACATACATATAGAGTACTCGGTGCTTAAAATTTAGTTAGGGTTTATGTTTCAAATTTCAACATTAATTCGTAAACTCAAAATACAGAGAAAACTTGATGGAATCAAAGTATCAAACAAACATTTAAAAAGTTTCGAGAAGCACCGCATACGCATAGCGTAAGCATAAAAAAATGAAGAACTTCAAAACCTTGAACACGTACGCATAGCATAACCATAAAATACGCAGAACTGAACAGAAATCATGGCAGCAAATTACCTTTTTCTTGATGGGTGACGACATCTGAGAAGGAATTGAGGGAATGCTTGGAATTGCTCCGGATTGAATGCTTGGAAGTTAGAACGTTTGTTGGAACTTGAAAACCGTAACGCAACATCTGACATTCGACCTTTACTAGTGTTTAAATGTTGATGCCACGTCGACACCTCACTAGGCGCAATTAGGGTTCAGAACTGAAAAAAAAAATTTAGGTTAATTTTATTAGAGGCGTCGCCTCAAAAATGTGAGGCGAGGCACGCCTTATGGCGCGCCTCAAGCTCATTAAACTTAAGGCGTAAGCCTCAAAACCTTAACTTATTGCGTAGGCTTTGAGGCTTAAAAGGACCACATTGCGGTAAGGCGCGCCTTTTATTGCGCAATTTTAAACCATGGGCTGATCAACCTGACTAAATGACAATTGAGATTAAATTATTTATAAAGAATTTTTTGAAACCATTTTGGATCCTTAATTGCAATCAATTTGATCAAATTGGGCAATTTGGTTCATATAGCCTATTTGGGTTAATTAGGAGAAAATGAGCTAATGGGTCAAATTAGGCTAGGTCAAGGGTTGATTGAGCTCAATTCATTTATGGTTAATCTATTAAAACCTATTCAAAGAGTTAGTCATGTCGGTTTTCCTAATTCAAAGTTTTAAATTGATGTAAACTAAATAGGTCTCTATTAGGTCATATTAGGGTTTCAAAGGGGTTTAGCCTATCCCAATGGTCAACTATGATTAGGTCATCTATAAGTAGATGGTTAAAACCCTTTAGGAGAAATTTGACTAGATGATAGGGACATTTGGATAAAATCAGGAAATTCTCTTACGGGTCTTAGGTTATATTGGAATATCCAACATTGGTTAGAACATGGGTCAACCTAATGCCTATAAACCTATTAGAGAGATTATCAAAATTAATTATATGTTACTGACAAGTAATTTACTTAGTGAGATAGAGATTGTATGTGCACATCATTGACTATGTATAACAAAGCCAATCCAAGTTGAACATTGAAGTGGTAAACCTAAAAATGATTTTAGGGTAGTATATTTATCAATGGTTCCTCCTGCGGTCACTATTATGCCTAACCGAAATCTTGTCGTCATTCTAGAGCTCTTTTCTATTTTTTGATTTTATCTAGTCCAATTTTGAAATAAAATTTCTAACTTAACTTAAGAAAATATCTTATAAGATAATTTAGGATTTTGAGGATTGAAGTTATTGATGAATGTTTGAAAGTTTTCTTGGAGGAGGCTCGAAGTTCAAGCAAAGGTTTGATGTTTTCCATATTGTTTAAAATTGCATAATTTGAGGCTCGCTTTAAGGTCTGCTGATGTAGAATTATGAATGCTTAAATGATTGATATAAGAATTTGCATGCTTTTAAGTATGAGCAATAAGAATTAAAACGTTAGCCATTTAACGAAAATGGAAAACAAGAAAGGGGTGCCTTAGTTTAGGCCAAGTCACACAATAATAATTAGGATCACAAAATAATTAGAAACTTCAACATAAGCAAATATAGAAGATTTTCAATATCATCCCTAGATTAACAATGGATTATAAGCATATAAGTCCATCACTCATTCCCTACGTTTAGTAAGCTTTGGCAGATAGCTTTGTATGATTCCTTATGCTTGATACACAACCTACAATCGAAGAAGATTAGGAAGGAAATTGAAGAGGGGGAAAGAGTTCTCCCTTGTCATAGCGTGGCAATGATTTGCCACTGAACATTGGAAAGCTGTTCTTCAATGGCTTTTGAAAGAGTGAATATGATACGCTCCAAGTATTCCTCGACGGAATTATCTACCTCCAGATTGACGTCGAAGAAAGGTGATCGGAGGATGTCAACGAAGCCTTGTTCGTTGTAGACGAAGACGGAGTTGAGTTCATGATCGACCATGCATAGGATACGTAGTGTTGAAGTATTGTGGAAGACGCCCTTTGTTGTCCTTGAGGATTTTCCTTGATAGAAAGAAGTTTCTCCAAGGAATCCAAGTAGAAGAAGGGGTGAGTGGGTTGCCGAACAAGGTAGGGGCTTTGGGAAAGTTTAGGTTCAGATTTTAGAGGTGTTAGGGTTAGGGGAAGGTTGGCGAGGTTAGAGAGGGAGATGGGGAAATATAGCTGAGATTTTAAAGGGTAGAGGATGGAGGAAAATTAGGTAATCATTTCCCTAATTAATCCCCTAAAGTTGGAAGAATTTTATGGAGGATTAGAGAGAGAGAGAGAGAGAGAGAGAGAGAGAGAGAGAGAGAGAGAGAGAGAGAGAGAGGCTTAATTTTGGAAAGCAATTAAGTGTTGGGGACAAGGAAGGTGGGCATAGAGAAGGGGATGGGGGGTTTAGGGAAAGGGATTTAATACTTGCTTAAATGGGAAACTCAAATTAAGAAAGAGGATTTAATTCCAATCTAATTCAAAATTAATTTGGATTTGATTTAGAAACTTTCCTAAAATAAAGTTCTATTTTAGGAAATAATTCAAATCTCAAATTAATTGAAAATATGAATTTTAAGACTTTCCAAAATGGATTGGGAGGAAAAAGGAAAGTAGTAAAGAGGGGGTTTTGAATGTGGGCGGCAAGGAGGGAAGGTCTATGGCTAGCAGCTAGGCTAGGTGAGGGTTTGGGTATGTGGTGGTGTGGAGGTGGGGTTGACCGAGAGTTAGGGAGGTAGAGTTCAGGTTGGCCGGCTATTTGATGGGATGGGAAGGTGGTTTGGCCAAGAGAGAATGGAGGGCCTCCTTGGCCGGTGATGGAGGGGAAGGGAGGGAGGAAGAGAAGAAAAAATAGGGAGAAAATAGCCACGACCCCGGACACTTCCAAGGTTGGTGGGTGATCTGTTTCCCTCTCCTAGGAATTTCTTTCCAAAATTCTCAAGCTCTCACAAAAACACAAGGTTGCAGAAATTTTCATTATAATTCTTTATTAACTTGAAAAGAAACAAAAAGGGCTTATAAATAGCCTCATACAATGAAAGGAAACTTATAAACAATGTTGCCTCTAGGGCTTACATATGACAAGACCTTAAGGGTAAAACGAAAAATGCTAATAAAATAAATACATAATGCAAATAAATAAAACAAATACATATGATGAATAAAAAATAGATCGGCGCGATCGTGGCCGTAAATCGTCAGCCACATCTTTGATATACTTTCTATGATCTGATGTCTCCATCACCTGCCCAGCACAATTCTAGTGAAAAAAGCTTCGAGGTTTACGTCTCGATATTTTTGATGAGACTTGCACCTCAACTTGGCTAAAGGCTCGTCTTGAAGCGGGCCTCGCCTCGCTGGTGTGAAGCATACATCTCACCCTATTTATATATTTTTTTATATTAAAACTTACCTAAATTTTAAAATAAAACCCCGAATAAATTACGCCTTCATGAACCCTGAAGCCGCACTAACTTTCTCTCAATTGCTTTGACCTTCAACCCGCTGCCTTCATTGCAACCACTACCATTGTAGTCTCCGCTGAGGATCACTTGAAAGCTGCAGTCCACTATCACCTCGTCTTCTAAAAAATTTGGAGTATTAATCTCATCTTTATGTTAATGACTTACTTTTTTAAAAGAGAAAGATAATTGAAATAAATGAAAAAAAAAAGCAGATTGAGTAGCATTGAACTCTATAGTATGAGGCATGGGAGGTACCAATTTGTTATGATTTTTATATTAAAACTTACCTAAATTTTAAAATAAAACCCCGAATAAATTACGCCTTCATGATCCCTGAAGCCGCACCAACTTTCTCTCAATTGCTTTGACCTTCAGCCCGCTGCCTTCATTGCAACCACTACCATTGTAGTCTCCGCTGAGGCATGGGAGGTACCAATTTGTTATGATAACGACTCAAATAAAGACCCCCTCAGTGATGACAATGTAGATGATTTCTTAGTTATTGCCATTTATTTTAGCTTTCTTTAGGAAATAAATATGGATGTGTAAGGAACTGAGAAAAAAGAAATTTGAAATTGAACTTGATGTTATATGATACTTCAATGCAAGTCCTATATTTTATATTATTTTGCTTTTGTAATATTTGAATTTCAATTATATTTCATGCAATTTATTACTTGTTACTTTACGGCTTGTGCAATTTTTCTTTTAAAATATATGCCAATTTGTTACTTCATAGTTCAATATAAACTAATATATCATTCTTTAATATATTATTTGAGTATTATATAAAAAAATAGTTTCAAACTTTATTTTCACTTTACATAAATTTTGAATTTTGAGGCATAAGCCTCAAAATGCCTTGGCTTATGCCTCACCTCACAAATGAAAAACACATTAATACCCAATTGTGTAATTTAAACCTTGGTTTTCCATATTCCTTAGGTGAAGGTTTGAAAGAATTATTCTGAACTTACTCCAAATGGAGAATATGATCCATCATTGAAGTGTTGATATTATTGTTGTCAATAATATAGATTTGTTATTAATATTAACCGATGATATAGTTGTCAAAATTAGTATCTCTTTGTACTATTTGATATCTATAACACATTGGATAAAAGGTTCTTTGTAGAGGTGTCAATATATTATTCAACCTCACAATCTTTCACAAAACCAATAAAAAAAATCCGGGTTTAGATTGACACGAGTTAGATACGGGTCATCTTAGGGTCTAAAATGTTTTCCTTTTTAATATTCATGTTGGCTTCAAATTGAGATCAAAACTTGAAATCAACAAGATGATTATTTGTTTATTTTTCGGGTCTACAATATAGTCTTTTTGACTAGTTAACATTCCTTTGCCTAATTGGGTTAAATTCGGATTAACTCAGTTGTGTTGACACAAACAAATTGTATGGCCCATATAAACAAATTGTATGGCCCATATAATAAATGGGCCACACCTGTCAAGTTCGCATGAACTTGATTTGTGTCAGGTCAGGTTTAGATCATGCATTCTAATTAAAAATAATAAATTTGTTAGTTTTGGGTCTTGAGTCAGGTGAAATTCGGGTTAGCCTTGAACTCAGTCTGTTAACTCAAATTGACACCCCTAATTCTTGCTCTCAAATCACTAGGACACAACCAATGATGATGCAGATTATGATGATTTAATCTTCAGCTTATAGATCTTTTTATCATTAGTGCTACATAATCCAAAATTTCATTCAAGAAAGAAAGACTATGGAATAACTTCCTTAGCTTGGTTTTCATCTTTCTTGCTTGATTTTGCCATCCTTCTATTTAATTTAATGCTTAGTACCGTGATAGGTGTCACATATGTGCAACACTCTGGCAAGCTTCGTGTTACATATAAATAAATTGCTTCTCAAGCCTACTTTTACTCACACCCAACAATCCCAAGATAAAATAGTGTATTGTTTATGTTATCTTTTTTTAATTGTGTCAAATATATGACAAAGAACCAGTTGCAAATGCCATATACGCTTTAGTGTGTTGGGGGGCATTTGAAGTAGCTTTGCTTTTCATATAAGAAATGTAGGCTCTAGAGGTATTGCTCTTCACTTGGGGCTTGTTTGGAGTAGGTTTTCGGAGTCTTTTTTTTTTTTTTTTTTTTTTTTTTACTGCTAATTTTTTTTTTTTTTTTTTTTTTTTTCTGAAATACTGCTAATTTTATTTTGCTATAACTTTCTTGTTATATTTTTGAATTTTTTGTGAGGAATCGTAATTTTTACAATATCAGTTATTCTAGAGTTTGTTTGTTGTGAGTGAGCAAGCTATATCCATTCTTTTTAAAAAAGAGTTTATAATACTCTCAATAGCTTTTTTAAAAAAACCTATTTTTCGTCAAAGAAACCCTACTACTGCTATTCCTGAGAGTTGCAGCTGCCCTAAATGAACGATTAGTTAATAATGTGAAATTAACCTCAGTTTGACTGACAATTACTTTTGCGTCTAACTTCTATCATTACTGAGAGGATTAGTGAGAGTGAGACTATTTCAACTGGTTTAGAGCCATTGCATCCTTCACCTACCTTTCCTCATGATTTCAGGGCTCTCATTCTACACGTCCGAGGATACGCTAACTGAGGCCTTCTCAAAATTTGGCCAAGTGGTTGAAGGTAAAATTAATTGATTTATTTTTCCTCATAAAGCAAAAATCACCAAATTACTGTGCAATATTTGAGGCCATTTTCTGTGACCCTTTTGCCCACTACTAAACATCTAACAATAAGAACATTAATAGTATATCTTTCTAAAATTCAGGTGTAGAGACTAACAAAATTAAAACAAATTTTTTATGATGTCATAAACTCGACTCGTGAAATTCACTTTGTTACATATCTACTTTGGTTTATTTCTACAATTCGCAGCAAAAATAGTTATGGATAGAGTCTCCGACAGACCAAAGGGGTTTGGATTTGTAACATTTGCATCTGAAGATGATGCCCAGAATGCTCTGGAGCGGATGAATGGAAAGGTGAGAAATCAAACGAGCGAAACTAAATCAATTAGGTTGCTATCCACTTCATGAACTAAATTTTGAGAAATTGCAAGCAGGTGTTGAATGGGAGGGTTATATTTGTGGACATTGCCAAAGCCAAACCAACTTCTTATGCTTTTCCCATCTCAAGAGGTCCTCCTGATCCACCAAGCAGCAAATGATTCCTATATACTTGTAACTAAAATTTTTTCTAATATTCTCAGCAAAGTTTCTTTCGCAGTCAATATGAGATGCTCCGGCTATGCATGATTTTGGGAAGGTTGATCTATGCAGTTTTATTTGCATGTCTACACTTGACAGTAATAGTGACCTAATACTTATTTCTAAATTAAGGATATTATAAGTAGCCATGTCATTTTTACAATAAAAAAAAAACACTTTTCGGCAATATTCCCTGTTTTAATTCACAAGAGGTAAAGTTAACTTATGTGTTATACCTAGGATTAAATTGGGATTTTTATCTTGAGGCCTTTTTTATAATCTGAATTTTCGAAGAAATTGTTTGGTCAAATTTAAGATTGCATTTCTGGTCAATATTTTTGTATTTTGTTGAATGATAAGAGAACTTGCTAGTTTCAGTCTTACTTTTTTTTTTTTTTTTTTTTTTTTTTTTTTTTTTTTTGATGAAAAGTTTCAGTCTTACTGTAGTTTTGATTTTCAAAGAAAACATAGGGGCTTAATTTGAAAAAAAAATCAGGATATTCTAATATTTTTATATTAAGATGGAGTTAATTTTACTTTATGTCATGGTTTAGAATTGCGCAATATGAGGCTCGCCTTGAGGCCCGCATTTGCGCAATTCCAGTAAAAAAAGCCTCAATGCTTATGCCTCGAGTTTTTTTATGAGGCTTGCGCCTCAACTTGGTTGAGGCCCACCTTGAGGCTCGCCTCGCCTCACTGGCATGAGGCTTACGCCTCACGCTATATATATTAAAACTTACATAAATCTTGAAGTAAATGCCCGACATTGGACTCTATAGGAGAGGAGGAAGGGGGAGAGCAGTTCATCATAATGATGATTCAAATGAAGAACCCCTTAGTGATGATAGTGCTGATGACTTATGAGTTCTTTTGTGATATGTCATTGCTATTTATTTTTGGAAATTCGAATTATAGGTTAATGAAAAGAATACTAGGATTTGAAAAGATAGAATTTTGAGTTGAACTATATTTCATGTTGTCTTATTATTGGGATATTTTGATTTCACTTCATATCTTATGTTTTTTTATGTTTTATATTATTCACTCATTAGCATATAAAAAATTTATCATTTTATATTTACGAAATCTTTTGATTTTGAGGCTTACGCCTTAAATCGCCTTGAGGCTTACGCATCGACTCACGAATGAAAAACGCCTCAATACCCGAATACGCAATTTTAAACATTGCTTTATGTATCTTTAATTTCACACGCCATGTTATCCTACAATATTGTTAAAGAATAAATAATACAACTAAATTAAAAAAGACAAATGCAACTAAACTATCTAACAATACAATAGAAGTAATGGACAAATAATTTAGTTGTATTATTATTTTGTATGTTCAACACTTTAATTGTATTTATCTTTTTATTTTAGTGTTAGTCTTACTGAAATTAACGTTATTTATGGTAAAATTAGCCTCATCTTGATATAAAATATGTAAGGATACCCTTTTGTGTATATATATATACACA
The DNA here is from genome assembly GCF_001605985.2 of Dendrobium catenatum. Classification (NCBI taxonomy): domain Eukaryota; kingdom Viridiplantae; phylum Streptophyta; class Magnoliopsida; order Asparagales; family Orchidaceae; genus Dendrobium; species Dendrobium catenatum. The sequence continues at coordinate 11,910,997 of NW_021318693.1, forward strand.
CACACACACACACATTAGAATTATCAGACAAATAATTTAATTATATTATTATTTTGCATTTTAAATAATTTAGTTGTATTCATCTTTTAATTTTAGTGAAAATATTAGTGAAATTAAAGATATGTATGATAAAATTAGTCTCATTTTAATACAAAATATATCAGAATACCTTTATATATATAGTTATGCAGCTTACCCATCTTTTTGTCAATGATTACACTTTTTATTAAGGATTCTCTTTTAGGGTTGAGCTTCTCAAGAAAGATCTTTAAAGTGTATTATTAATCGAAGTCGCGCGCTACTGTTTTGTTTTAGCGCATCTATTTTATCTATTGTTTGCTTTAGCCCATCTATTTTCATCAGATATAAGTGGCTAGTATTTTGCCTATAGTTAGTTCTTACTGGCGATTAATCTTGAAAATATACTAGCCCAGCAATTTTTTAAAACCATCCAAAGTTGGCTAATTAATTCAATTGGAGCACATTTGTAGAGATTCATTATTTTTGCTTGGTAATAGAGAGGTTTAGAGAAGTAAATTTAACTAATTGAGATTTAGTTATTTTATCTAAATTTGTGTTATCTTCTAGTTCACTGCCATAATCGGTGGCACTAGGCTTTATCAGTAAGATAAGCAGACTTTATTTCATTCTAGTTGTTGATGGAGAAAAGTTACGTGAGCTGCATATTTTGATTATTTGGGATTCCGTACTTGGAGTTAATCTTAAATTTTTTGTTCGGTCTGCTTTCGTTTTGAATCTTTCTAATTCTCAATTATGTTAGATGGGTGTGAGAAGTGGTAGATGGTAAATAACTTTATACTGAATATAAATGTTTTTGTATCTCCTCAGTACCTCTATCCCTCCAGACAACTTTTATGATCGTGACACTTACCAAATTCTTTCTAATGATTAAAAATTTGTTACTCTCAAATTTGAGTTGGAGTTTGGTACTATTAAGATAGGCATGAATTTGAGGTGATAAACTGTATCTTTCATTTGCTTAGTGCATATCTGAGAAGCAACAAGTTTTTATTGGAGCTCTCAGGCTGTAATTATGATATAACTATATAATTATATATAAGGAATCAGCTACTTCATTTTATGTCGAAATAAATTGGGATACATTTGTGCATTCCATCAAATTATGTTTATTATTATTATTTTATGTTTATTAAAGGCTTTGTTAAGATGATTGGCACAATGAGAGTTTTTTGTTTTTCTAAATGAATTATCTTTTATTATTATTATTATTATTTTATTAAAGGCTTTGTTAAGATGATTGGCACAATGAGAGTTTTTTGTTTTTCTAAATGAATTATCTTTTTGATATTTCAATGATGCGTCCATAATAATGCCAGTGGTCAAAATTGATCATAACTTGCTAGATTATTTGTTTGTAATTGCAATCTTTATTGAACTATTGCTGTTATTTAGGTGTAATAGTAATTAACCATTTTTATTTTGTATTGTTGTCTTTTTATTTGAGAAGAAGTATCAAAATAGATCCTAGACTACGTATGAGCGGCCGTTCTAGTTTCAGACCAGCTATTGTGTTCAACTTAGTTATTTTACTTTTTAATCTAATCTAAATTAATTCATTATCTTTCAAATCTGATCCAACCAAAAGTGGGTTATCTTCAATTATATTTGAGTTAAGAGATTAAATTGAATGTATGTATAGTTTGGAACTAAAATGACCGTGTATAAATAATGTAGCCATCATTTTGACGTTTTTCTATTTTTTATTTTATTGATATAATTTGGTGAATAAAATGATATAATAGCTAAGTGAAATATTTAGCAGCCATGCAAATATGCTCATGCATGCGTGCTAAATAAAGTTAACTAAGTAAATATGACCAAGTAAAAAGCTCCGTTCCTACTAATTATTGTTATATCGTAAAGATGCGTATAGATAGCTACTCTGTAATGACTGTGTTTTGGTGATAACTTAGCTTCTTAGATGCATGAATGGAGAGTTATGAGGTGTCTTTTAAAGTCTTAATGGATGCATGAACATAAAAGAATTTGACCCTCTTAATCTTGAACTTGAAGCGACCAACTCTTAGTTTCCCATTTTAATTTTTGTTTTCTCTCATGTAATGCTTATAGGCATTGATGAAGGATGTTGTAATAATCTTGAACTTGAACCTTTACACACCTGATCACCACTTAACAACTCTTTATTCCTCCCATCATCTCAAAGCATCCTAAACTCATCATAGCTAAACCATCATCCCATCCTAAGCCCCACACATCAAACTATATGCTATAGTCTCAACCAAATTATGAAATCATCATCATCATTATCATCCCCTCTTCATCTCTTTGCCAACATTGGAAGTGTGATTTTCCTAAACTTTTTGAATTCCAAATCATATTCAGTAGCTAATTTTCATTTCCCTACAGCTGAAAAAATAGTCAACCCCATTCATCATAAAATTTTAATCCACCAACATATCAATTGGTCTAAAAGTTTAGGTCTGTAGAAAGTAAGAAACAAAAAGGAAAACTGTGGGCTCCGAAAATTCGGCCCCGGCCTCCGCCCGCTATTGCTTTTCTTTCGGGAGGGAGTTTTAACGAAATATGTTCCGGGGTAAATTTTAGAAGGCAGATGAGGTTGTAGATAAAACACTACCTAGAGATTTCTCCCTCATTTTGCGAGGACTTTATGATATGAGTTCTGGTTTTCTACAGGCGCACGCCCCTATAGTTAATTACCCCTTCTAATAACAAGAGAGAACTTTCGATTAAGGCTAGTCATCAATCAGATACGTAGAGATACGTGTTATCTGGCATATAGTAGTAAAATTGAGTTTGGATTTGGAAATTTGGAAAGTTAGAAGATTTGATATTTAAAATGAAAATTTCACCATCTTATACTTAAAGCGGAGGGTGAGGGAATGGATGATGGACCCGATCAAGATCCCATGGTTCCGTCTTCCCAGGCCATCGTGGTCCCTGGTCTACTTAGAGGAGGTAGTTGACCCAACCTGACAGAAGGATCCTTATCGGAAGCCACGAGTTCTTTCATCCAAGGGTATATTGTAGATGTGGGATGGGTATTTGTCTAAGGGGACAAATTTGAATCCACCTTAGCTAACAGAGGACTTTGTGCCCTATCGATCATATTCTATTGATTTATATCTTAAGGATTTGATGCCACTAAGGAGCGTATTGGCTCTGGCCATAACTGATATTTCGTGGTGCAATTTGGCGGGCAAATCACTCGGTTCAGAGGGCCCCGGGTCATAACCGTTTATCTTGCGGCCCCATTTGGCGGCAAAAACTATCGGTTAGAGGACAGGTACCACATCCTTAACGGTAGGAGATTATTTGAGAATAGATCCTAGTGATATTTTCGACTAGGCATTAGCTCTATGTGAGCTGCAGTAAATTTCATTTTATCAACCTCGACAAACTATTGCGGAGGTTGGATGAATTTTGCTTTAAGTGTTGATGGTTTGATTTCAATTTTAAACATTTGGATTTCGGGATTTCTGGAATTTTTGGATTTTGTGTTTTTGAGTTGCATTTTAAATATTTGTGAACCCTTCCGGTTGAGATAGATATTCAACATAACCATCATCAGGGTGTTTGGGGGCATTTGAAGTGATTGGAGTTAACCCTCTAGTTAAGATAGACATTCAACAAAGCCATCATCGGGGTGTTTGGGGGCATTTTCATTTATTGACTGAACCTTGTCGACTCTATCGAGCTGTTGATAGAAGATCAGGTTCGTCATAGGCTTTGTACCTTTATGAGTGAATTCTCATTGTTATAGGCCTTGAAGGCCTAATATGAAGGTAATAAGACAAATATATGTTGCCACTACCATATATTTATTTGATGGTTCGAACCATGTTGACTCCTATTGATCCGCATAAAAGGATTAGGTTCAGACTTGAGTTCACTTATTGACCCACACAACATCCTTAGATATCATGTGTATACTTATAACATGCTTGCTAGGGCCCATGCGGGTGTTTGAGGGTATTTTATAATTATTTGCTGAACCTTGTCGACTCCAATTTACCCACTTAGGAGGATCGGATTCAAATTTATTGTCCCGCGCAGCATCCCTAGACATCATGTGTGTTCCTACGACAAACTCGTCGGGGCCCATGCGGGTGAATGATCTTATCGATGAATCTTTCTTGCAAAGGGCCTTGAAGGCCTAATATGAATGTATAAAATAAATATCCCGGTCGACCTTGTGATCGCATAATTATTTAATGGTTCGAACCGTGTCGAGAAGGATCGAGTTCGAGCTTAGATTCATCAATTAGCCTGCGCAGCATTTTTAGATGTCATGTGTGTACCAATAACACGCTAGCCAAGGCTTATGCGAGTGTTACAATTGCCCTTGCCCCTTTTGTGTACCTATGTGTATACAAATTACGGTGCATGTGTGGAGGCATTTTAAGATATTTAACGCTGCTCAGTTATGTGGGTGACCACCATATGAATATAACGTTCTATATGGAAGCTCGTACACGCCTTTTATTAGCTTGTATACGGGTTGTCATATACATGATAAACCTCCTATGATGATTCATAGGGATTCATGAAAATCCTTAGGAGAATGATCCAAAAAGATCTAATTAGAGGTGTCCCCAAGCTTAAGTTCACTAAGGACCACCTGTGTGATGCCTGTTAACTAGGGAAGCAAGTCTAGTCATCTTTTCATTCCATTAAGGACATTAGCACCTCTAGACTTTTAGAAATTATTCACATGGATTTGTTTGGACCCATTAACACTGCCAGCTTAGGAGGAAAGGTCTATGAATTTATATTGTTGATGACTACTAGAGGTTCACTTAGATTAGATTTTTGTCACATAAGAGTGAGTCTTTTGATGAGTTTAGATCCTTCTCCACTTAGATTTAAATTAAGTTAGGTTGTGAGATCTTGACTATTCATAGTGACTATAGTGGAGAGTGAAAATGAGAGATTTGGAGACTTTTGTGAAGATCAAGGGATTAGTTACAACTTCACCGCTCCTTAGACCTCTCAGCAGAATGGGGTAGCTAAAAGGAAGAACAGGACCTTAGTTGAAGCCACTAGAGCCATGCTTGCTGAGTATTCACTTCTAAAATACTTTTGGGCTGAAGCGGTAAACACAGCTTGTTAAGTATTGAATAGGGTGAATGTTTGATCCAAACTAAATAAGATATCCTATGAGATCATTAAAGGTAGGATACCCACCTTTCCCACCTCCATTTCTTTGGCTGTAAGATTTTCATTCTTAATAATGGGAAGTCTTCCTTAGGTAAATTTGACCCAAAATTTAATAAAGAAGAGTTCTTAGGATATTTAAGTATGGGGAAATCCTTTAGAGTGTTTAACAAGAGAATATTGGTGGTGGAGGAGACTACTCATGTAATGTTTGATGAATCTGATCCTAAGAATTTTGAAGTTGAGGAAGAAGATGAAGTTAGTGAGATTACCCAAGGAGTTGAAAATTTGGAGAAAAGGGTAGAGCCTTAAAACACTAATGAAGTAGGTGAGGTTACCCGAGGAGTACAAAATGTAAATCATGAGAAAAGGGTAGAACCTAGACATACTTTGCCTAGATATTGGATATATTCTTTGAGTCATCATAAAGAACTAATCTTATGAGACCCTTCTGAAGGTGTTAGAACTAGGCATGGACTTAGGAATAACCACTCAGCATTTATTTTAATGGCTGAACCCACCAATATCAATCAAGCCCTTTCTAATGAATTCTGGATTTTAGCTATAAAAGAAAAACTTAACCAATTTGTGAGGAATGAAGTTTGGGAGTTAGTAGAAAGACCTAAGAATCAACGTGTGGTAGGAACCAAATGAGTCTTTAAGAATGAAATGAATGATTCTTGTGTGGTGGTTAGGAATAAGGCAAGATTGGTGGCTAAGGGGTACAACCAAATAGAAGGGATTGATTTTGAGGAGACATTTACCCCTGTAGCTAGATTGAAAGAAATTAGTGCTATTAGCCTTTGCATGTTATAAAGGATTTAAGTTATTCCAAATGGATGTTAATAGTGCCTTTTTAAATGAGATAATAAAAGAGGATGTGTTTGTAGAGTAACTCCCAGGTTTTGAGAGTTCCTAATTTTTAAATCATGTTTATAAATTAAAAAAGGTCTTATTTGGATTAACACCCAGAGTTAGTATGAGAGGCTTAGCACATTATGATTTTTCACTGCTAAAGGGAGCATAAACACCACTCTTTTTTGAGAAAATAAGAGATGAGTTACTCATTGTTTAGATCTATATTAATGATATACTTTTGGATCTTTTGATAAAAATTTATGTGATGATTTTTTTAAAATAATGAGTAAATAATTTGAGATGAGTATGATGGGAGAGTTGTCCTACTTTTAGGGTTTAGCATAAGACAATTGAATGATGGAATCTTTCCTAATCAATCAAAGTATGTTAAGGACATCTTGAAGAAATATGAAATGGATAAAGTCAAGCCAATAAATACTCCTATGAGCTCTAATATTCAGTTGAATAAGGACTCAAATGGAAAATCTATTGATCAAAAGAAGTACTAAAGAATGATTGGATCACTACTTTAGTTAACTGCTAGCCGACTTAATATAGTATTTATTATTTGTCTTTGTGCTAGAATTCAAACTGATCCTAAGGAATTCCACCTTATTGAAGTTAAGAGAATCCTTAGATATCTCTTAGGGACTCAAAATATAGAAATATTATATCCTAGGCACAATACTTCTTTTGAGATTATTGGATATTATGATTCTAATTTTATAGGTTGTAGGGTGAATAGAAAGAGCACTTCTAAAACTTGTCAATTCATAGAACAATCTTTAGTCTCTTGGTTTAGTGGAAAATAAAACTCTGTTGTGCTTTCCACTATTGAAGCTGAGTACATTGCCTTAAAAATTTGTGTGGCCCAAGTCCTTTGGTTGAAGCAGCAAATTTTTGATTTAGAATTATCAGTGGATATAATTTTAATCCTATGTGACAATACTAGCACTATCTGCATCTCTCTAAGAATCCTATCTAACATTCAAGGACCAAGCACATTAATATAAGGCATCACTTTATTAGGAACCATGTTACCAAATGAGACATTGAGTTACACCATGTAACAAATGAGAATCAACTTGTTAACATCTTTACTAAACCACTAACCTTCGACACATTCAACATCTAAAGGATCATATTGGGTGTGATTGACATAAATGCATAAACTTGATGCTTACTGAACTCTGAATTTTATGTTTTCTGATATGTTGTTTGTTGTTTTTTTCTTTCTTTTGTTTCTGACTTTTCTTTTATTTTTAGTTTTAATTGTTAATTTTTATTTGCTATTATTTTTTGTTTTCATTTCTATTATTTTAGTTTTTTCTGTCACTGCTAAAATAATATTTTATGCCTTCCTTTTATTTTTGAAAATTTGTAGTTAATATTTGATATAACTAAATTAGTTAAAGGGAAAAACACTGTTGATTATTTCTTTTCCTCTAACTTCTTTTAGCGGTATAGTTTTCTTTTCTATATAAAAGACTATCTCAAATTAACAACTGGACTTTATGATTAAGATATTTTCTATCTTGTTATATTAATTTATCTTATATAAATAATGTTCAAAGTCATTAAATCACTTCAAGCTTTCATAATCTTCTCGTTACATTTATCATATGAATTTGATTATGCTTTGTACTTTACTCTTTCTTATATTAGAGAGTGAGTTTTCTTCTTTAATATCTGAAAGATATTCTCACACCTGAGAGTATTTAAAAGTTTCAAAAGGGATCTAGCTTGCAAAAATAATAAGAGGCATAAAATGAGCCCAAAAAGAAAAAAACACTAAAAATATGCACAATGATTGCAAAAAAAAAATAAAAGATACATAAAGTGTATCAAAAAATTAAAAGAAACACAAAGTGCTCAAATCAATTGACAAGAGGCACAAAATAAGCCCACAAGAAAGCAAGCTTCCTTCTCTATCAAACCTTTAAATCTTAGAAGAATTCATGTGTCACTTGATATTTTCAAAGACTTGATTTTGAAATTTATGATTGTAACTAATTACTTTGGTATATTATTCAATAAGATATTTTTCTGAAACCAAGTTTTGAACGGATCACTTTTTCTTATCCAATTACTTTTTTTGAGTTAGATCTTTATTTTTCAAAGATGGTTTGCACTGTAAGAAGTCTGAGCTAGGGTTAACATAATCGGTTGTTCTACCATTTTTTAGAATTCCACGATGTTAACATATTTTTTTACCAATTTTTAATTCAATAATATGGAAAATTTATCATATTATTACTTTGATAAAAAACTTTGTTTTTGGTTATTTTTTTTTCATTGTTTTATATTTTATTTTTACTAGTTTTTTATGTTTTGGGGCACCTTCTGATGATTAGGGCCCCTCGTACTTGTAGATTATTTTTCTTGTGATGTTTTTGGTGATGTTGTTTATTTCTATTTTGTAATTTCTGTTATATTTTCTTTTCTATTTCCTCCTCCTTTTTGTGATGTCAAAAGGGGGAGTAGTGGTAGTGTTACTATGTTTATATTGTTTTATTGTTTCATCACTATTGTTTAGTGGTTGTACCATTTGCTTGATTTTAGTAAAATTTATATTAATTAGTTCATATTATTTTCCTTTATTTTATATTTCAATTAACCACTTAAGTTAAATTTCCTACCAAATATTTTCTATGATAAAAAAGGGAGAGATTGTTGCAAATATGGATTTAGGGATTATAATTTTGATGATAGCAAATATTTCTTGCATTTTTTCTGCTATTTCCTTGCCTAATAATGTTTTAGGTCCATAAGGTCAATTATAAATTAAGCTAGCTCAAGATTGGGTAAATTAGGGCTGAGTTAGTCTGTAAGTGTACTTTAAGTGTTTTTACCTTTTCTTGAGTCATATGTAACAAAGTGGGCCCTAAAACTAAGTAGTCTTGCATACACACACTCAGGGGAAAAAATTCTGTTTGTTTTAGAGTTTTATTTTTATGATCATATCATCCAAGATAATCCAAAATTATCCTGGATGATCAGCTACAAATATAAATCTTAATTAAGGCATCCTGGTTAAGGCAGCTAAATTAAGCAAGTTATAGTTTGATAATATTAGCATCGTCCTAGGTGATATACTCAAATAAAAAAGAATCAGCTACCAACCCTTTTAGTCATGTTATTACTTTTATACATTGTATAGGACATCATCCTAGACGATGCATTATAATTATGCCTAAAAAAGTTTGATGATTAAGGAAAACAATTAAGGTTTGATTGATCGATCATATCATCCTGGACAAAAGTAGGATCATTATGGATGATCAACTAAACAAAGCTTAGTTTTTTCCTGGACGAATAGAATGATATTCTAGAGGATATGTGTTAATTTGAACTAATTGTATTAGATGATCCAAGAATCATCCTAGATGATAAGTTATTTTTTCATTATCTAACATGAAAAGCTTGGCCAAACAGAGTGATAGTCTAAGATAATCTTGACATTTTAAATTAATCATACAGGATGATGTACCCATCATCATGGATGATCAGAATAAACAAATCTTCTAATCATCCATCCTCCCCAAGATCATCCTAGCTGATTGAGCTAAATTTGTATTAATCATACAGGACGATCCATTGATCATCCTCGACGATCTTTTTTGGTTTGTTATAATTTAGGGAAAATTTGATGCCCTTCTATATAAGATCTCTTATTTACTCAAGATGAGATCTTTTGCTGATGTCATGACCTGAGAGAGCCAAGAGGAGAGGGAGAGCATGGGAGAGAGAGAAAGAGGGTTTCACAAAGGTTGCTCCAAGAAGGATCTGAGTTATCTTCTCCAGTCATCATCCCTGGTTCCTTGGAGGTTCTAGAGAGGTCTACTTCAGTGATTGATTGAGGTTCTCTGCTTGCTTCAGGAGGAAGAGAAAGGAGTCGGGTTCTCTACCTGCTTCAAGAGGAAGCGAAAGGTGTTGGGTTCTCTGCCTCGAGCATCCACTATCCAAGTACAACATACTCTCTCTAGGTCTTTTATGAGAGCAACACTACATAATCATTCAAAAGTTAAAAGGAACCCAACTAAGTTTGGGTTCCATCTTATGCTTGAATGAATGAGATGAATGCATGCTATGTTGTGATGAATGAAATTTAGGTTTCCACACTAGATGTGTCCTATGGTGAATTATTTAAGTGCGGGCTATGTGGCCTAACATGCCACAAGAGTAATACCTAATACCAGGAAATAAATTTACTAACTTATCTGGGTCATAGTGCCTTCTCCTAGATTTAGGAGATACATGCTATGCTGAGGGCTTATGAAATTCTTCTAAGGTAGGTGGTGGTTTATTGTTCTTAATTGCATATAGTTTTATTTCTAAAAATTTGTTTGAACTTTCAAGAAGAGATAGTTCAATATTTAGTGCATGCTCCCTACCATCTAGTTGAATTGCGAATGCATCTAACACCTTATATGCTTTATCTAGTTCAATATGTGATATTTTTAAGGAATCATGTGCATTAGATAGGTCAATATGCTTCTTATTTAATGCATCAAATTAGTCAAATAAAGTCATATAATCACTATCTAAAGTAGACTGCTTGTTAATTAAACTAGCATGTTTCTTTTGTAATTTAAAGAATTTAGTATTGAGACTAGCATGTATCCTCTTTAACATCCTATACGAGTCATGAATTTTATTAAAAAATAGCTAGTAACTCATCATAAGACAACTAACATACCTCATTTTGATTTGATTAATAAATATTATTATTTTTTCTTAAGACACAAGTTTGTTACCTCCTCCTCTACTTTTGATTATGATGATTCTGAAGCTGCATCGCCCTAAAAAGCTTTTTGTGTCTTTTTCATTCCCCTCTTGTGAAAGTTTGAATAGGTTGTTAGACCTACAGATTTGTCCCAACGCTAACCAAGGGGGGGGGGGGGGGGGGGGGGTAAATTGGTAATTTAAAAATTCTTTATAATTTAAAAAATTGATTTAAGATTTTATGCACAATTATAAACTTTCTCAAAATAAAATTTTCAACCAAAAAAAGAAAATATGCATAAAATAAAAAAATAGTAAAAGTAAAGACAAAGAAGCACCAAATTTTTTAGTGGTTCGGTCTAACTAGACCTACATCCACTCCCTGAAGACTCCCTCTTCAGTTATTGTACTATACCAAAGTTATTTAACTTTTACTCCCACAACAACACAGAGAAGCCCTTACAATAACCTCTCTTACATCAAACCCTGGTGTGATAGAGTATCATTATCCTTTCTCACCCTCTTGATGTAGGTAGAGTACCGACATCCTTTCTTACCCTCCTAGTGTCAACAGAGTAGCATTTTCTTTTTACACCCTCCTGGTGTTGACAGAGTACTGATGTCCTTTCACACCCTCCTAGTGTCAGCAATGTACCGGCATCCTTTCACACCTTCCTGGTGTAGAGAGAGTACATGAGTCCTTTCATACCCTCATAGTGTTGGTAGAGTACCGACTTCCTTTCTCACCCTCCGGGTGATGGAAGATTACCAGATCTTCTCCAAAGATCTTCTCTCAAGAGTCTTCAATTAAGTAAGGTAAAGATTTGAGGAAAATATAAAGATATCCTCATCTTTTGGCAACCTTGTGAACCCAAAAAAAAATTTACTTGCAATATCTATCTATCCTCAATCCCAAACACTCTCCTAAAACACTCTCACCCTCACTCTCAAAAGAAAATTCATAGAAGACTCATAGACAATCAGTTTTAGGACTGTTATATAGAAAGGATAAGAAAAACCATTCAGAAAACTAAAAATTTCAAGTTGGACGTACTTGGATCGTATTAATATGATCACACTTTGTATGTATGAACAATACAAAAAATTCTTGTACGATCCTGTATGAACTGATTTCATACTTTGGCAGTCGTATGTATGAACTGACATTGTATAGTATGAAGAGTTCAAAATTGAATCGATTCATCCAGTACAATTTTGTACAAATCTATTTTATACTCTAGTCACTATTTGTACAAACCCTACATCATACAGTATGAACTAGTTAAAACAAATCATGCTTCATATGATATGAATATGGATGAGATAATTTTTAACTCTGAATGTCGTATGTACAAAAATAATTTTTTACAATATGAACTGTTCAAAAAATTTACCTGTTCATACGGGACGAACTGATGCGCACCCATTTCATACTCTAAATGTTGTATTTATGAACTCCACTTTGTACAATATGATCAGTTCTAAAATTGGTGAGTTCATTCGGGACAAAATGGTATGTATCCATTTCATACTCTGGAAGTCATCTATATGAATCCAACTTCGTATGGTATGAACAGTACAAAAAAAATTCTAAGGCATGATTTGATTAACTCCATTCTAGAGGAACATTCATGTCAAATTATCCCGTATAATTCCAGAATCATACAATACGATTAATTTTAAAAATATAAGTTTTAACTCGCTCCCCTAGTATGTGTGTACGGTTACTTGATTACAATCACATATTCTCCCAGACTCAAGAAAAATAGAAAAAGGTATAGACTTCAATTACAAGAAATCCTAATCTAATCTATCTTGAGGTCTTCAGCGATCTGGAGTATGTTTTTCCTGAAATGTTATTACTCAAAAACAACACAAGAATATTTGTTTCTAATATATATTAGGAGAAATAATAATCAACACAATAAAGTTTTGGTATCATCAAAAACTCACATGATATAAAAACATAGTTTTGAAAACTAAGTTGCAACAATCTCCCCGTTTTTAATTATGGCAAAATAATTTTTGTTTGAGTTAACATTTAAGACAAATTTTATCCTAAGCTCTAGCTAAATGAATAACCAATTTAAAATAAGCGGTTCAAATGAAAATAAAAAAAATACAACCCAAAAAAACTTAAACATAAAAAAACAACTAAAACAAAAACAACACAAACAAATATACACTCATACATACATCTAACACATATATCAAACAACACTCAAAACTACCAATGCATCAAACAAACAAAACATAGAATAATAACAAATGACTCCCCCTTTCGACATTAATAAAAAAGAAAGTACATCTTGAAAAGATAAGATTCTATGGATAAATCAAAAATAGATAATGAAGTAGAAAAATTTAAACTAATTGTAAATACAACATTAACATCCTAATGCTAAATAGAAAAAAACTCAAATTTTAAATCAAAGAATCACTAAGATAAGAAACTCAACTAGGTTCACTATTCATTCTAGACATATCAAATATAAATAATTAATTTTAGAAATGATGAAATAAAGATTAATCATTTACTAATTCAATAGTGAAAACTATTGCCGATTATATGGATGTGTATGAGAGATAGAATGACAAAGAAAAGAACAGTATGAATTTTTCAATTGGCGATATTACATAACTTTTTAATTGTTTGTAGTACACTTTGTGCATCTTTTCAGTTTGGGCTAATTTTGTACCTATTTTCACTTTGGCGAACATTGCGTATCTTTTCAAGTTTGGCACATTTTGTGCATTTTTTTTTACTTTTCTCCTCTTTCCAATCTCAATGATTTTAACACAAATTCCAACAATTAATAGAAATAAACACATTGAAAAAGAAATAGAATAAAATTTAAACATCTATTTTGCAATAATTATACCTAAGTAATTCTTGTCCATAAGAATATGAAATTGATCTTCTAATCTACATCCAATCATAACTTAATTTAAAATTTTGATAGATAAAATTTTGCAAGGAAATTAAGTTTTTTTTTGAAGAAGCAATAAAGGATTTTATTGCAATAACTAAAAGAGCAAATAGAAAAAACAACCTAGGTATTACACCCACTTAGTTCTGGTGGGAAAAATTGTGTCACACCACACAGATTTTGATTTCTCCTATTTTGTAATTGAATACTACATTGAAAATAAAGTACAGTCTCGAGAGGCCCACACAATATTCTACAATGGATTCAATATCAAAATAGGGTTTTGAAAATTGATATTTCCATAATCAAACATAGTTCAAAGAATAACATATCATCTCAAAAGATGAACATGAAATTCTATAGAATATGTTTAAGGATAGAAATACATTTTTT
>NW_021318693.1:11925597-11937741 GCF_001605985.2 Dendrobium catenatum
AAAAATCGAGCCTTATTTTAGTTGAGTGATAGGTTAGAGTCGATGCTACGTCAGTGGGCGTCCACCTAAGGGAAATCCTATTGGATGACGTTTATGCTAGGTTACGGAAACCTAGGAGCTAGATATTGATTCTGAGGAAATCAACCTCAAATAATGAGGTCAACAAGTTCCTTCTTTAACAAATTAAAAAATAAAGGAGGAACCTTATTAGAGCTAATATCATCCCAAATGAAATCACTAAATATAACATAGTTAGCAAAAAGATTCGCTAACTTATTGCTATTTCTATCAACACAATTAAAAATAACATTTTCAAACTCTTTAAGAAAATAAAAAATTTCCATCACTTTACCTCCCAATTTGATGCTTTGTCGAATATACTGTATAACGATAGTGTTATCTCCTTCAATGATAACTCCCTTGTATTGAAGCATCCAATCTTTGATAATTCTTTTATTAGATGAATAGAAGGTAGTTCTAGCTGAGAGATGTCCCAATGAGCACATTTTTTTCCAAAAGCCATTAAGAATTTATCTTTACAATCTTGAAATACACCTCCAATGCCCGCCTTGTAAGAAGGAAATTAAGTTATAGAGCAAAGTAATTCAAAATTCCATTCTAGAGATCAACTACCAATGATTTATTTCTAAAAATATAAACATTTTAGGAAGAGTAATTGCAATGCAAGTAAAACCATCATTCCTTCATTCCAGTCATCATTTAAAAAAAAAATCATACATATCTCACTGAAAACTAAAAAACCATCACAAGAACACATGAAATCACAAACAAACAAAATATCTCAAGAACTAGTACAAAAATCTCATTCGCAAGTACAACACAAAAGTATAACTAATATCCTGAGGGGCCTTGATCAGGAGGTGGTGGAGGGTTGAACACCGTAAAGTAACTACTGATCGTAGCTATATTAGTATTGACCGAGTCGAATTGCCCTCGAATCCACCCCATATCTTTAATTTTCCTTGTATACTACTGGTCAAGATGATTTTCAATTTGATCAAAATATTGATCAAAATGAGTTTCCAATCTATCAAAATTCTGGATCATTTCTTGATAGAAATTCAAATTTGGTTCAGGTATCGGTGTAGGTGCTAGAGCTGGGGATCCTTCTTCTCTCTCAGAATCTTCTCCCTCAAAACTTTGATCTTGACCAAAAAGTGTCTGAAAAGAGGCATCAGTAAATAAAAGGGGAAGTTCAGCTGGAGGATCATGATGGATTAGGTTGTACTCTTTCTCTAAGATATAGACAACTAAGTATCCTAAGGCCACATTTTTTCCTCCTATTATAAGGAACTCCAATATCAAAAAGTTTTTAAATGTAGTCCATGATAAATTAGGCTTTATTAAAAGGAGTTTCAGTTATTATCAAGTATGTGATGATGGATAAAAGAGGAGTCAAATTTATACGATCATCAGTTTTGAGAATGATAGAGGTTCTCAAGACATGTTGGATGATCCTGACATTCTGATTAAGAGTGTACACATGAGATAGATGGCTTACTTGTGTTACACCTCTAAGAGTCTGATTTATTTCTAACCAATCAAAATCTACTCAAGAGATTAAGGTGTATGTTCTAACTACTTGGGTTCTAAGGTGAAGGAAGTTACCTAGATCTTTCTTAGTGATTTTAACAAGCAGCTTAAAGATAAAAGAGGTAATCTTGGTGTGATCTTAGTTTACATTCATGTTTGCAAGAAAAGTTTAAAAAGTTTCATGATGGTATGCATAAACCAAGGTAAGGATAAAGGAAAATTGGGTTGAGGCAAAAAGTGGCATAATGGGGAAGTTAACGTCACTTTGAATGCGAAGATGGGAAGTGGTACTTTTGGATGAAATGGAATGATCAAATGCTTCCACATTTTCCATAAAAAGGAAGTTATTATCCCTACCAGATCAAGAGGACAAGCCCTTAGAAGTGTGAGGATGTTTGCTAATACTAGCCATTCCTAAAGTTAGGACTCGAGAAGGTTTGGAATCAAAAGAAAATGCAAAGAAAAAAACTTATCCAAGACTTTTCTATTTAAAGAAAAAAGACCTATATTAAAAAACAAAATTATGATTATATGTACAATTTTAAAATCATACATGACGAAAATATTTCATACATATGAATAGAAATGGCCAAAAAATGAAACAGCTTTTCATAAAATGCCATTCTCGAGGCACCATTTTGTACATGTCATTTGACCAAATGATCATACAGACGAACACTTGTTCATCCTGGATGATCCAAAAAATTAAAGATCATTTTGTGAAGGTTAGATTAATCCACATTAGAAACTGACAACATAATTGTACAAATGAAATGCAATGTGTACGTACAATCTAATAAAAATAACTAAACATTTGGAAAACCACCCCCAATCATACAGATGAAAAAATACTAATCGTACAGTACAATATGCATTAAAAAACTCAGTATTTCATGCTCAACATAGAAAAATATCTTGTACAGGCTCCAAAATTCGTATAATACAAAAAATTTTGTATAATATGAAGATAACACTTAAAATAAGACATGATAAATAGAGAACCTTTTCAAACACCAATCACTCAAGATTTGATGACATGATATCAGGAAAAACAAAAACTAAAAATATAAAATTATCGAAAGAAAAATAAACTAAAAATAAACAAAATAAAAAATATATAAACAATAAACTCTAACAAACAACTTAAGAAAGTAAACAAACACACCAATATATTATAAATCAAATTTGCAGATATTCAATTTAAGCATTAAGATTAATCACACCTAATCTAGTTCTTATGGAGGTAAACATTTCAAAAGTTATTTGTTTTGTAAAAATGTTTGTAAGTTGATTCTCAATAGCAACATGATGCAATTCAATTTCTCCCTTAGCCATATGATCTCTAATGTAGTGATGTATATTATCAATATGCTTGATTCTACAAAGTTGAATAGGATTCTTCGAAATGCATATGAACCTTATATTATTATAGAAAATAGAAATAGTGTCAATAGAAAATCCCAAGTCAATTAATTATTATTTTAACCAAAGAACATGTGCCAAACAACTACTTAAGGCAATGTATTATTCTTCAGTAGTAGAAAGGGCTACTAAATTCTATTTTTTGCTAGACTAAGAAAATAAAGAGTTTCCTATGAATTGAGAAGTTTTGGAAGTACTTTTTTGATCAACCTTACATCTTACAAAATCTGAATCAGAATATCTAATGATTTTGAAAGGAGAGGTGTATTTAGGATACCAAATCCCTAAGTTTTGAGCTCCCAAAATATATCTCAGAATTCTTTTAACTGCAGTAAAATATGATTCCTTTGGTCATATTAAAATCTAGCACACAAATAAATTCTAAATATGGTATATGGTCTGCTAGCAATCAAGTAAATTAATGATCCAATTATTACTCTAAATTTCTTTTAATCAATATATTTTCCCTCAGAGTCCTTATTTAACTACATTAAGGAACTCATTGGTGCAGTCACTGGTTTAGCATTATTCATTTCATATTTTTTGAGGATGTCCTTAATATACATTGAATGACTAAGAAAAGTTCCTTCCTCATTTTGCTTTATGCTAAAACTAAGAAAATAACTCAAATCTCCCATTAAACTCATTTTCAAATTCATAACTCATTATTTTTGATAAATCATTACCAAGATTTTTATTGGTAGATCCAAACAAGATATCATCAATATATATTTGAATAATGAATATGTAATCTCCTATCCTTTTAAAAAATATAGTGGTGTCCACACTTCCTTTAACAAATGACCTTTTCAAATAGGAAAGTACTTAACCTCTTATATCAAGTACTAGGTGTCTGTTTTAGTCCATACAAAGCCTTTTTCAATTTAAGCACATGATTTAGGAATTTTGAATTTTCAAACCTGGAAGTTGCTCAACATAAATATCCTCTTGTATCACCCCATTAATAAAGGCACTCTTAACATTCATTTGATATAATTTAAAACCTTTAAAATAGGTAAAAACTAGCAAAACCTTTATCGCTTTAAGTCTGGTTATAGGGGAAAATATTTTTTCAAAATCAATTCCTTCAATTTGATTATACCTCTTTGACACCAGTCTTGACTTATTTCTAATCACAACACCCAAATTATTCATTTTATTTTTAACACTCACTTAGTTCCAACAACACTTTAATCCTTAATTTTTGAAATAGGCTCTGATATCACTTGAAAGTTCGAATAGGTTGTTAGAACTATAGATTTGTTCCAAGGTTAACCAAGAGGGGGGTGAATTAGTAATTTAAAAATTCTTGATAATTTAAAAAACTGATTTAAGATTTTATAAACAATGATAAATTTTCTCAAAATAAATTTTTCAATCGCAAAAAGTAAATTAGCAGAAAATTAAAAAAGCAAAAAAGTAAAGACAAAGAAACACTAAATTTAATAGTGGTTTGGTCCAACTAAACTTCCATCCACTCCTTGAAGATTCCTTCTTAAGGTATTGTACTATACCAAAGTGACTATCCTTTTGCTCCTATAACAAGGCGAATAAGCCCTTACAATAACCTCTCTTTCACTAAACCCTAATGCGGCAGAGTACCGTCATCCTTTCTCACCATTCTGGTGATGATAGAGTATTGGTATCCTTTTATACCCTCCTGACATTGGCAGAGTGCCGGCATCATTTCACACCCTCCTGGTGTCGGTAGAGTACTAGCGTCCTTTCATACCCTCCTAGTGTCGGTAGAGTACTATTATCCTTTCACACCCTCCTAGGATCAGTAGAATACAGGCATCCTTTCTCACCCTCCTAGTGATGGCAGAGTGCCGGATCTTCTTCATAGATCTTCTCTCTAGAGTCTTCAAAGAAGTAGGGTGGAGATTTGAAGAAATTATAAAGAGATTCTCACCTTTGGTTAAACTTATGAACCCTTCACAAATTCCACTTGCAAGATCTCTCTTTCCTCACTCCCAAATACTCTCCCAAAACACTCTCACTCTCACTCTCACTCTCAAAAGAAAATTCATAGAAGACTCATAGATAGTCAGTTTTTAGGACTCTTATATAGAAAAGAGAAAAAAAAACCATTCAGAAAACTAAAAATTTCAAGTTGGACATACTTGGATAGTATAATATGATCACACTTCATACGTACGAATAGTAAAAAAAAAAAAAAAACCTTATAATATCCTTTACGAACTAATTTCATATGCTAGCAGTCATATGTATAAACTTACATCGTATAGCACAAACAGTTCAAAATTGAATAGATTCGTCTAGTACGTTTTTGTAAAAACCTATTTTGTACTCTAGTCATCATCTATACAAACCCTACATCATTCAGTACGAACTAGTTAAAATAAATCATGCTTCATATGGAACAAACATGGATGAGCCCATTTCATACTCTAGACATCATTTGTACAAAAATAATGTTGTACAGTACAAATAGTTCAAAAAATTTACCTGCTTATATGAGACGAACCGGTGCCCACCCATTTTGTACTTTAGACATTCTCTATATGAACTCCACTTTGTACAATATAACCAGTTTAAAAATCATTGAATTTATTCGGGATGAATTGGTACGTATCCATTTCGTACTCTAGATGTTGTCTTTATGAATCCAACTTCAAATAATAAGAACAATACAAAAGAAAATTTCTAAGGCATGATTCGATTAACTCCATTATGGAGGAAAGTTCATGTCAAATCATTACTTACAATTCCATAATTATATATTACAATTAAATTTAAAATAATAAGTTTTAACTCATTCCCCTAGTGTGTGTGTACAGGGTTACCCAATTATATTCATACATTCTCTCAGACTCAAGCAAAATAGAAAAAAGATACAGACTTCAATTACAAGAAAATCTAATCTAATCTGACTTGAAGTCTTCAGTAGTCTGGAATATATTTTTATGAAATGTTAGTACACACAAACAACACAAGCATAGTTTTTCCAATATGTGTTAGGAGAAAAAATAATCAACACAATAATATTGGTATAATAAAAACTCACATGATATAAAAACATAATTTTTAAAACTAAGTTGCAACATTTTAAGATTTGGCTTATGTTCATCCTTCTCCTTGATCAGATGAGTCTTCAAGTAGAGGCATTCACCTTAGAGGTGACCTGATTTTACATACTCAAAGCAAATTGTATCAGATGAAGCTTTAATAATTTTGTTGCTTTTATCTTTATTTTAGTTATGTTAATGACATCTCTATTCTCTTTTTCAAAAAACTCTTGAACTATCATGTCATTAAGGTGATGTTATCATCCTCCTCCGTTATAAAATAATCATTTTTATAATTATTTTCTTTTAGTGTGATAGTTCTATCCTTCTTTATCTCTCATGCATCACTTTGCCTTTGACTCACACCTTACTTGTTATCAATGAGTGACCCAAGTGAATTATTAATGAAATAAACATTCAAGTCTTTAGATTTAATAATTCCAGTTATCTTGGCATCATATGAACTAGGTAAGCATCATAGAATCTTATTAACCTTTTTAAAGTTTGATAGTTCTCTACTTAGTGCATGTAAGGATGTGACTATCTGGGTGAACCTAGTGTACATTTCAAATACAGTTTTGCTATATTTCATGCAAAAGAGTTCATAGTCATGTAGTAGAATGTTTAGCCTACACTGTTTAACTTCACTAGTTCCCTCATAAGTGATACACTACCTATCTCAAATCTTCTTCCCCATAGTGCATGTAGAAACTCCCTTATAATCATCAAATTTTAAAGCGCAAAAAATATAATTCAAATATTTAAGATTTAACAATGCAAGTTCCCTATCCTTATTACTTTATTTAGTAAAAGGAAATTAGTTTTGACACCATTAATTACATGTGATGGAAGTGAATAGCTAGTTTGAATCATATGCCAAATTCTATAATCAATGGATTATACAAAAATAGACATGCATATTTTCTAAAAATCAAAACGAATATTTTCAAATAGTGGTTGATGGGTTCTGAAATAACCCTCTATAGTATTACAATTACCAAAATGAGCCATTGATCATTTTTTCAAAAGTTTTCTAAAACAATATTTTTGAATCCTACTCTGATATCACTTGAAAGTTTATAAAGGTTGTTAAACCTTAAGGAGTTAGCCCGAGGCTTGCCAAAAGGGTGGTAAATTGGTAATTTTAAGAAAAATCAACTTCAAAATATCAATGATAATATTTTTAAGAAGTTTTCAAAAATTTAAAAATATAAATTTTAATTAATTACTGAAGTGAACGAGTTTATTAAAAATATTGATTTAACTATGATGATATTTTAATTTATGAAACACAGTAAAAATCACTAATTTTCCCAAACTATTATAAAAGTAATAAAATGCAGTAACAATAAAAGTACAAAAAGGAAAAAAAAAACACACTAGAGATTTTTATAGTGGTTAGGTCAACCTTGACCTATGCCCACTCCCCGGAGTCATCTACTTTGGTATTGGACTAATCACTAAGTGAATCTCTTTTTGCTCTCATAGTAAGATGGAGAAGCCTTTATAAACTCAGTTTCACCAAACCTGATGCAGCAGAGTGCCGAATGTTATGTCACTCTCCTAGTGATGGAAGCGGACCTTAACTCATTTTTCTCCCATCTGTAGAAGGTAGAGTACCTTAGTTACTTTTTCTCCCTCCCAGAGAAGGCAGAGTACTATTGTAAATTCGGTTTCATGGATTATGTTTTGATGATTAGCAAACACTCTTGCTTCTTTTCGACTGCCTTTTACTACTGACACTTTCAAGATTCAAAGATCGGATGGAAAACGAAATCAGCTCAAGACTAGGTAGATTAGGGTTGAGTCAGTCTGTAATTTTCTTTTTTCCCTTTCTTGAGTCAATTGTAAATGTTTGAAGTGACTGATGTTAAGTAACCCTACACACACACACTTGAGAGATTTAGAATTTCTATTTTTACTACCATCGTCCCGGATGATATTTATATCGTCCTGGATGATCAAGTTCAAAATAAAAGTTATAATCAGGATATCTTAGTTAAGGCAGCCGTAATTAACTGATCGTCCTGAACGATACATTTAGCGGACAGGATGATATGCTCAAAATAGAAAGAAATAGCAGCCATGATCAATTTAAGTATTCTATATTTTTGGAAATCGGCCTGGACGATCGTGAGATCGGCCTGGCCGATATTGCACAATTATGCCTAAATTGATCCGGCAATCAAAGAAGCAATTAAGGAGGAATTGATACGATCACATCGTCCTAGACGATCGTGGGATCGGCCGGGACGATATATTCAAAACCCTTAGTTGCTCCTGGACGATAAACAACGGCTAGCACAAATTTATGGCAATGTTCTGGCCGATCAGGATCGGACAGCTCGAATTCAGGGCGATGCTCTGGACGATTTTTCTCTGATTTGAACTGATTGTCCGGGATGATTGTGAGATCGCCCGGGACGATCAAGCTAATTTTTAATCGTCCGATTCATTTTTAAAGTGGTGTTCTGGTCGATCATCTGTGATTTGAACTGATTGTACAGGACAATAGTATTATCATCCTGGACGATAAAGTCGACAACTTGCATTTATTGAGCTCCTTGAAGCTCTTCTATTTAAGAGCTATTGTTCAACATTTTTAAACATCTTTGGCTGCTATCTTGACCTGAGAAAACCTAAAGGAGAGAGAGAGAGGATCTTGTGAGGGGGAGCTTGTGAGGGAGTTCACAAGGGTTGTTCCAAGCATTGTTCCACTTCTTCTTCCCTAGAGTCTCTTGTCCTATGAAGCAAAAGGAGTGGGGTTCTCTGCCTTGCCGGGGGTGGCAAAAAGGAGGTGTTTTGTAAGGGCTTCTCCGCCTAGCTGTGAGGGCTAAAGGAGAGTCACGTTGGTAGTGCAATACTCGGAGGGCGCCCCTGAGGAGTGGACGTAGGTCAAGTTGACCGAACCACTATAAACCTTTGTATTCTTTTTACTGCTTCTGCACTTTAATTTTTCGCACTTATTTTCTGTGGTGACTTTGGTTTGCGATATTTGTTCTTGGTTTTAAATAATTTTTAAAATACCAATTCACCCCCCCATTTGGTTAGCTTCGGGACTAGTTCATAGGGCCTAACATCCCTGACGAACTTTCAAGTGGTATCGGAGCAGGATTCATAAAAACTGAGTTTGAAAACTTTTTGAATTTTGATCCATGGCTAATTTTGGGAATCGTAATACAACTGAAGGATATTCTATTACATGACCTCCTTTGTTTGACAACCTTCCTTTTGATTTTTGGAAAACTCGCATGTCTACTTTTTTACAATCAACTAACTATTAAATGTGGATGCTTATTAAAGAATAATATTCTCCACCTTTTCGTGAAATTAACGGAATTAAAACTGAAGTTGCTTTTACTGAATGGACTTTCGATGAAAGAGAGTTAGCTCAATTGAATGCAAACTGTTTGAACTATTTTGTTTGTGCTTTAAAGTCTGAGGATTACATGCGTGTTTTTACTTGCTCTATTGGAAAAGAGATTTGAGATATGTTGTGCATTACTTATGAAGGAACCAATGAAGTAAAACAATCTCGTTTAAATATTCTCTTGCATGACTACGAACTTTTTCATATGAAACATTCTGAATCAATTTCTGATATGTATACAAGGTTCACTCAAATTATAACTTCTTTGCATGCCTTAGGAAGAGAACTTTCAAACTATGAAAAAGTGAAGAAGATTTTGAGATGCATGCCTTCGTCTTTTGATGCTAAAATCACTGCAATCATTGAATCTAAGGATTTAAACACATACTCGATTGATAACTTACTTGGCTCACTCATTTCTTACGAGCAAGGGGTGAATCAAAAAAATCTTGATGCAGGTGAGAAAAGAAAGGAGAAAACTGTGACATTGAAGGCCAACAACATAAATTCGGATTCTTCCGGGTCTGAGAGCGATGACATTTCCTTAATCACAAGGCAATTCAAAGCTTTCTAAGGAAGAAGCAAAAGCATCATCAAAATTGAAGAAAAGGTAAGGATAACAAATATTCTAAAGGATCGTCTGATGTGGTTTGTTATGAATGCAGGAAGCCCATACACGTGAAAGATGATTGCCCTACACTTAAGACGCACACAATTAAGGAAAAGAGTGAGGAGAAATCCAAGTTTAGAAAAGACAAAAAGAGACTTCAAAATGCATTTTGGGTGGATTCTGCATCGGATTCATCGGAGACAGAACCAGAAGATGAGACAACAAACTTGTGCTTAATGGCAGACTTTTAAAAAAATTCATTCATCATGTAGGAAACTTAAGAAAACACATGTTAGCTTGAAATTGGAATTTTTGAATTTATAAAAAGAGCATGGAATTATGACTAAAGATCACTGAACAATTGATTCAAATCATATGGCTCTATTTGATGAATTTGATAAGTTAAATAAAAAGCATTGTGAATTAATTGAAGAGCATGATTCACTAAAAACTTCACACACCTCACTTGAATCTGATTTAAAAAAATCTAAATAGATAGAGAAGAATTTGAGGATTGAGAATGAGGTCTTAAAAAGTACTAATTTGAGGATTCAAAATGAATTGGATACATATAAGAAAACTCAGATGACACCCACACTTGATCAAAAGCCAAAATCTAGGAAAAGACATTATAACTCAAACCATTTAAGAAATCATTTTCCTGGAGTTAGATGTTTTTCATGTGGCATGCTATGACACATCTCACACACTTGCACAGTTCACCATAGTACACATTGGATGTGGAGACCTAAGTTGCATGATCCACAGCATACCACACATGCATTGCATTCTACTTTTCATAGGAAGGGATGATCTTGTAGGTGGGCTATCACAAAAGGTCTCGTGAGAGTATGTGGTACCTAGACAGTGGATGCTCTCGACATATGACTAGTGATGCCAATCAATTTATTTCGCTGGAGTCCATGACTGGAGGCAAGGTTACTCTTTGAGACAACACCACAAGGAAGGTGGTAGGCTCATGTATAATTGATAATTCCAAGAACCTTATGATTGAAAATATTTTGCTTGTAGATGGATTAAAGCACAACCTACTCAGCATCAGCCAACTCTGTGACAAGGGTTTCATCGTACAATTCTTTGCAAATTCATGCATTATAAGTTTAAGTAACAACACTATTTTGCAGGGAAAGAGGATCAAGAACGTGTACATGCTTGATTTAAATAACATTGAATGTGCTGCATCATTTTGCTTAAAAATTGTTGTTGATGATTCATAGTTATGGCACCATAGACTATGTCATGCAAGTATGAAAATCCTTAAGAAAGTGAGCCAAAAAGACCTAGTTAGAGGTGTCCCCAAACTCAAGTTTTTAAAAGACCACCTTTATGATGCCTGCCAATTAGGAAAGCAAGTTCCCTTCACTTTTCACCCCACTAAGGACATTAGCACCTCTAGACCTTTAGAAGTCCTTCACATAGATTTGTTTAGACCCATTAGCACTGCTAGCTTGGGAGGGAAAGTTTATGGTTTTGTGATTGTTGATGACTACTCGGGGTTCACTTGGACTAGATTTCTTTCACATAAAAATGAGTCTTTTGAGAAGTTTAGAACATTTTCTACTTGGATTCAGAAAAAGCTAGGTTGTGAGATCTTGACCATCCATAGTGACCATGGGGGAGAGTTTGAGAATGAAAAATTTGGAATTTTTTGTGAAGACAGGGGGATTAGCCACAACTTCTCAGCTCCTAGGACCCCTCAGCAGAACGGGGTAGCTGAAAGGAAGAACCAGACCTTGGTGGAAGCCGCTAGAGCCATGCTTGTTGAGTACTCACTTCCAAAATACTTTTGGGCTGAAGCGGTTAACACATCTTGTTATGTATTGAATAGGGTGAATGTTAGAGCCAAACTAGATAAGACACCCTATGAGGTCCTTAAGGGTAGGACACCCAATCTTTCCCACTTTCATGTTTTTGGTTGTAAGGTTTTCATTCACAACAATGAGAAGTCTCACTTGGGAAAATTTGATCATAAATCTGATGGAGTGTTCTTGGGATATTCTAGTGTTGGGAAGTCTTTTAGGGTGTTTAACAAGAGAACTTTGATGGTGGAAGAGACAACCCATGTAGTTTTTGATGAGTCTGATCCTAAGAAACATGGAGTAGAAGATGATGATGTTGGAGAGATTACAAGTGGAGTA